>NW_006399820.1:10149633-10151447 GCF_000299155.1 Elephantulus edwardii | reverse complement strand
AAAGCAATACCATTTACAATAGCCAACCACAAATTGAGATACTTGAAAGTGAACCTGTAGAGATACAAAAGACCTATACAAAGAAAACTACAGAACATTTCTACAAAATGCAATAAAAGACCTAAAGAGCTGGGAAAATGGGCCCTGTTTATGGATAGGAAGCACTTCCTAAACCACATGCCTTTGGAAACTCTATGAACTTGGAGAAATAGCAATAGTTATAGAAAGGCTTCAGGCCTTCTGTTCATAGGGTCACTATGAGTTGTGTTCAATTTGACGGCAACCACACAACACATGGATAGGAAGATTCAATATTGTGAAAATTACAATCCTACCAAAAGCAATCTATATGTTCAATGCACCCCCATACATATACCAAATACATTTTTCAAGGAAATTGAAAGGAAAATTGTTAAGTTTATTTGGAGAGGCAAGAGACCCTGAATAAACAAAGCAATTCTGAAAAACAAAAATGAAGCAGGAGGCATAGTACTCCCTGACCTCAAAACCTGCTTCACAGCAGTACTAATCAAAACAGCATGACACTCATATAATAACAGGCACACAGATCAATGAAACAGAATTGATAACTGAGAAATGGACCCATCTGTCTACAGTCAATTGATATCCTACAAGGACATAAAACCTATCAAATGGGGAAATGACAACCTGTACAACAAATGGAGCTGCCAAAACTGGAGTGCTACCTACAGAAAGCTGAAACAGGATCCACATTTCACACCATACACAAAAATCAACTCAAGGTGTATCAGAGACCTGTGAATAAAGCTCAAAACCAACATAGGAAGCAAAGTGGGATCAAGCTTAGATCTATGGTATAAAGAATACAACCAGAAATGCACAATCTGAAGAGGATAAAATTGAAGAATGAGACCTTCTAAAAAATTAAATTTCTGTGCTCATCAAGTAGTTTTTCCAACAGGATGAAAAGAATACCTACTGACTAAGAACAAACATTTGGCAATACCATCTCAGAGAAGGGTCTCAACAAAAGTTTGCAGAATACTCACAGGCCTCCAGAAGAAAAAGAGTTATACTCCAATTACAAAATGAGTAAGAAACATGGAGAGACTTTTCTCAGGGGAGGAGGACATTTAGATGGCCAACAGACACATGAATAAATGCTCAAAATAACTGGCAGTAAGAAAGATGAAAATCAAAACCACAATGAGACCATCTTACCCCAGTAGCAGGGTAAAGTTTAGCAGGCCACAGGTAATAAATGTTGGAGAGGATGTGGGGAGATAGGAACTTTTATGCATTGTTGGTGGGATTGTAAAATGGTACAACCACTCTGGAAGGCAGTTTGGTGTTTCCTAAAAAAAGCTGAACATAGAAATTCCATATGATCCAGCTATTCCATTGCTTGGAATATACTCTGAAAAAATAAGAACTGAGACACAGAGACTTGTACACCAATGTTCATAGCTGCATTATTCACCAGAGCAAGAACATGGAAACAACAGCCCAAATGTCCAATAACAATGGAATGGATTGAGAAATCATGGTACATTCACACAATGGAATACTATGCAGCATGTAGCAGCAACAATTTTGTGAATCACTAACTAACTTGACAGGGACTGGAGAGCATTATTATGCTGAGTGAGCTAACTCAGTCTCATAAAGACAAATACTGTATAAGATCATTATTGTAGAATGAGTACAAGGATACAAGAAGGGGAGAGGATCAGAAGGGTGAGAGTAGATGGAGGGGGAGGGGTTGTGCTTAACCATTGCTGTTGTTATGTGCAGTCAAGTCACCTGTGACTCATAGCGACCATATGTACAAT
>NW_006399820.1:10130993-10148713 GCF_000299155.1 Elephantulus edwardii | reverse complement strand
GTCCAAGCATAGGTTTTGCATTAGCACAATCAAGTGTTCTGGAATTCCCATCTTCTCAGAGTTAGTCATTGTTTGTTGTGATCCACACAGTAAAAATGTCTTTGCATAGTCCATGAAACACAGATAGACATTCTTCTGGCACTCACTGCTTTCAGCCAAGACCTATCTAACATTAGCTATAATATTCCTAGTACCATGGCCTCTTTTAAACCCAGCCTGCACTTCAGTTCTCTGTTGATGTGCTGTTCCAGTCATTTTTAGATAAACTTCAGTAGAATCTTGCTTGCATGTGATGTCAATGATATTGTTCAATAATTTCTGCACTCAGTTGGGTCACCTTTCTTTGGAATGGGAACAGATACAGATCTCTTCCAGGCAGTTGGCCAAGTGGTTTCCTCCAGATTTCTTGGCACAACTTGAGCACATCCAGGGCAGTGTCTGTTGGTTGAAATACGCAATCGATATGTCATCAATTCATGGGACTTGTTTTTTGCCAATTCTTTAAGAGCAGCTTGAATTCCTTCCTTCATTGACACAGGCTCCTGTTCATACATTGTCTCATGAAATTCTTCTGTGTCCATCAATTCCTTTTGGTATAAGGACTCTGTGTAGTCTTTGCATCACCTTTTAATGCTTCCTCTATCATTTAATATTCTGTCCAAAGCATCCTTAAGTATTGCAACTTGAGGCTTGAATTTGTTCTTAAATTCCTTCAGCGTGAGAAATGCTGAGTGAGTTCAGCCCCTTTGATTTTCTGACTTCAGCTCTTTGCACATTTAATTGTAATACTTTACATTGTCTTCCCCCTTTGACATCTTATGTTCAGCTCAATATCTTGATTTCTTCCCTTTGCTTTGGCTTCTTGGCACTGTAGTGCAATAATCCTCTTCTGACATCCATCTTGGTCTTTCCTTCCTCTTCTGTCTTTGTAATAACCTTTTGCATTCTTCCTGGATGATATTTTTGTTATCCTCCCATCAAACCAGCTTCTACTTGTGACAACCCTAAGCAGAAGAGTAGTAAATTCTGCTTGATTCTCTGCCATCCTAAAAATCTGTTTTGTTTGAATTCATTGTTGCAACCATTGTTTCAATCCATCTGGTCGAAGAATTTCTCTTTCACTGATTTTCTACTTTACCAAATTGATATCTTCCTCCAGGGACTGGCTCCTTATTCCTTAATCATAGGGTCATGCAATTTGACAGGTGGAGGGAAGCGTGGGTAAAGGAAAGGGAAAAGATCTGGTGTGAAAACAATGTCTACAAACTTTGTAAGTAAACCAGTATAAAATTTTTTAAAAAAAGTTCTGACCTGGGTCATAGGGAATATATGAATTTTTTTAAATAATATCTTGTTTTACATGAAGGTTTACACAACGATCTGGGTTCTCATTCATCAATTTTTTTTTATGTTTGCAAATTCTTTATATTTCTAGCTGTGCAGACAAATATTTTTGAGAGCTTAGGTTACCTCTTGCGGCGAAACCAGAGCCAGCTATTAAGGAGCCAGAACGCTACAGTAATTGAATACATGACCATTTCTCTTTTAGCACGTTCTTTGTTCTCTTCTTCCAGAAGCTGTAGACGTCTATTTAGCTTGATTATCTGTCGTCTTAACGAAGCTGCATCTACAGCAGTCATGTCGTCTGCAGTTGCTTCAATTGATGTATCTATATTTGAAATGCCATACATGGAGTCATTCCTGACCAGCTGTCCATTCTGGCGAACAGCATTTTCACTCATAGAACGCTCTCTTTTTATCTGCCCACTGCCGGAATTTCTTCATTTTGAGGGGTTGGAGCAGGTCTTTCTAAATCCAGAAAATCTAGCGGTCTTTCACTCAGTGTGAGAACATGGGGAGGTGTTTTGAGCGCCAGAGGTTTAAAGGGAGTCGACTGGATAAGGTCAAGGTCTGCTGGTCTTGAAAATGGAATGTCTTCGTTGTTTTCTGCAACAACAATCCTCTCCGGAACCTGCATGATCACACTGGCATTCGGAGCTCCTTCCTGAAATCCTTGTTCCAGGTCGGCATTCGGTGGCGCCACTTTTAATTTTTCTGGGATTCTCATTCGCTGACTGATGCCTTCAGTGTATTCCATTTCATACTGAATTCGGCTGATTTCTGCCATCTCAGAAGCAGTGGAAGAAGGAAACGCTTCCCCACTCACCAACTGTGTCACAACTACTGCTTACTATCTGGAACTATCTGCGTCTGTGCTTCATATTAAATCCTTCGACCTGCTTCAGTGGCGTGTGCTGGAATTAGAGCCACTTGTGTCCCCTGGGCCCCGAGCAGGTGTCCGGCGAGGGCCACTGCCCGCCGGCTCCCGGGCGCTCGGGTGGGCGCTCTCGCAGGTTGTTGGCCGAGCGCACGGAGGTGCCAGGGCACAGCACCGGCCGGAGCGGCCCACAGCGGGCCCGGAGCGACTCAAGAACGACCGGGCTCATTCATCAATTTTTATGCAAATTATTCTGTGACATTGGTTACATTTGTCACAGTATATAAACATTCTCATTATTATTACTGTTATTTAAGTTCCGTTAGTCTAGTTTTTCTACCTTCTTACATTCTCATCTTTAAAGTTTTGATTACTGAGTTTTATACATGTGGCTATTTGTAGTTTCTAATTAAAAATTATTTGGTCTCATATAGAAGAAATTTTTGTGTCATTTGATTAAACTTTCTTAATAATCCTGGACCCTAAAACATCTAGACACAGAAGTAGTCTACTGAGAGCATGTTAAAATCTTCCCTGTCACTTATTATTCAATAAATTACTTATTTAGTGGCCTTCTGTGTCGGGCATAGCAATAGACCTTGAAGATACTAAGACATAATTCACTGTCCCTGCCTATGAAGGATTTGTAATTTAGCAGAGAGAAACAAAAGTCTTGAAATTCTAGGAGTAAATTTTGAATACACCATGGACTGCCAAAAGTACAAAACAACTCTATCTTAGAAGAAGTGCAGCCAAAATGCTCCATAGAAGAGACAATGAGGAGATTTCATCTCATATAATATGAACGTGCTGTTTTGAGGAGTCAGTCCCTGGAGAAAGATAACAATTTGGTAAAGTAGAAAAATCAGTGAACAAGAAGTTCTTCAACCAGATGGATTGAAACAGTGGTTGCAACAATGAGTTCAAACAGAACAGATATTTTGAGGATGGCACAGAATCAAACAGAATTTACTTCTGTTTTGATTAGGGTTGCCATGAGGAGAGGCTGGTTTGATGGCACTTGAGAATAACATATAGAAACACAAGGAGAAAAGTAATACAGAGGAGAGAGTGGCTGTAGATAGCAGTGAGAGGGAAGAATGATAACTTTGCTGATTACCTGTGTAATAGTAATTATTCCTCCCTCTCCATACACCACCTTCCTCTAAATAAACTTGAAAGTCAAACACTCCCTGTCCTTCTCTCCCTAGCAACTAAGGGTGCACGTGACATAGATATGTTCAATGAGGTAGAAGTGAAAGCTGGGTGGTTTCTGGGGAAATGTTTGTTCTCTTAATAAAAGAGAACCACCACAGTATCTCTCACTATATACACTTTCCTAACATTGTGACCGTACAATTTCTCTATTTTTAAACGATTAAGTCTATTATCCCTTCCTTAATCATACATACAGGGAGTTTTATGATTTACTTGGCCAATATATTAAACATGTTGGAAGTCACAGTATGGAATTTCTGAAGCTAGAATTAAATAATAATAATAATAATAATAACAAGTAAAAGAATACATGAATTTTCTCCTTATTCTTTTTGGGATATTTGGTCTCCAAACCAGGCAGCCATGCTGTAAAAGAGACCAACATGGCTCATGCTGAGAGATTATGTGGAGATCCCATTCATAGCTATTTTGGGTGGTAACACAATGAAGATGCCAGTCAACAGTCAGCATTAACTGATGACATGTGTGAGTGAGGATACTTTTTATTAACTGCAGCCCTCAGCCATTGAGTCACCTCGAGTCTTCAAATCTTCCTGCCTGAGACCCTAGACATTGTGGAAAAGAAAGAACACATCTCCACTGTGTTCTGTGCAAATTACTGCACCACAGGAGCTGTAGTAACCTTATATTACCATATGTGTCATTATGGTCATAACAGGAACATTCTCTTTTCAAGCAGGCATTCCCCTTTCAACCTTGTTATTCTTGATGTTTTCAAGATCTAGTCACATGGTATTATGCATCAGAACTTCATTTCTACGTATGGGTCAGTAATAAGCACATGTGGAAGTGTGGAGGATCTCACATAACCATCTAGTGAAAGCATGATGATTGGAAAACCTACCAACAAGGCAAGGCCCCGGGAGGAGGCCTCCAAAGGAAAACAGTTCTACTTTGTAAGTTTTCTGCAGAAACCTTTTGACTTGTGCTATGTATGTGAATGAAGCACACGGTGTAACATGTTAAACAAATATATGTAACTGTTTATCTCAACTTCTTGAAATTTGAAAAAAAAATCAACACTTATTTGAGTGTATCACTTATGACCTGTAGGAAATATCTATAACCCATACATGTGACACATACTGGAATTACTCAATGGAATTCTACAGGACAAAACTTAGTTTTAACATGCTAATGACCATCTAATCAGAATGAACATAGAGATATCGACTGGCACCTTGTCTTCTAAGAAGTCTGGCTGTGAAGAAAGGAAAGAATGGGTAGCTAGGAGAGTACTAAAGGCAAGTTTTCTATTCTGTGGTGAAGGAGCTTTCAGAGTCAGAGAGATGGAAACTGAAGAAAGAAAAACCTCATCAAATATTGTCACAATTCAACCCCATTTTGGCTTTCTTTGTCTTCTCCCAATTTCCAGAGCTTTCTTGAAAAATTGAAGAGCAGAACTGACTTTATGTGCACAGTTTCTTGGAAGGACCCGGTAACGGCTAAGATACATATACCAACTTGGCTGCCAAAGATTTGGCGGTTATAACAGTCATTCTCTTCTAAAGAGCTCAGATAATGGACTCATTCTTTCAATGAGGTCTGAGAAATGCAATTGCCTTTATGCTGAAGGGTGCTATGAGGAGCCACTAATCAGTTGAAGGAGTATCCTCAGTAGCGTGGCCTGTGGACATCTGACAAAGCTCTAATGCTTTCTGCTTAATCTCGATCCTAGCTCATCACCATCTGACCCCTGGACTTTGAACTTGAACTGGTGGCTTGCCATATTGCCTAACAGGCATTGACTTGTCTGCTTCCATAGTCAGCACTCTGCCATCTGACAATCTCTGCAGTGAGTCAGAGGAAGCCTCTTGTCTTACATCTGATCCATGGGTTTGTGACTTGCCAACATGAGCTGTCTATGACAGCGTGGGCTTCCATTTTCTTTCTCTAGAGAACCCAGACTCAGACAGACTCTATTGCTGTTTTCAAGTGCCTTTCAGTCAAGCATGAACGACCCTATGAACAAAAGACCTGAAACCTGTTCTATAACTATCATCATTTCTCTGAGTTCACAGTTTCCAAAGGCATGTTGTTTAGGAAGTGGATGCCACTCCTGCTTCCAAGCCTGTCTTAATCTGGGAGCTCCATCAAACATTGTCCACTGTGGGTAACAATTACAGCATTTCAAACACCAGTGCACAGTGTTGAGCATCACAGCAACCCCAAGTTACCTCAGTACATTTGATTTAATGTTTTGCTGTCTTTAAGTCTTTTTTTTTCTTTATTGCTTATTCTTGTAACTTTTTACTGATAAATATGTGTAACACAAAGCATTTGTTATTTCTACATTTTCACATAAACTGTTCAGTGACAGTATTATAGTCATCATGTTGTATAGCTGACATCATTTTCCATTTCCAAATGTTTTCATCATCTTTAACTGAACACCTAAGAAGTAGATTTTGTCTCTCCTCCTCCCAGCTGCTCCTGATAGCTACTAATAATCTTTAATGTCTACAGCTTTACTTCCTCTAGACATTTCATACAAATAGAGTCACATGTTTGTGTTTCTATCTCACTTCACTCAACATAATGTTTTCATAATGTTCATCCATGCTGAAGAACTCATTAAGATTTCATTTCTTTTTATGGAGAGTAATGTTCCATTGTATGTACAGATTCATTTTTGTTGTCCTTTCACCTGCTAATGTATATCTTGATTGTTTCCACCTTTCGACTACCGTGAATAGTGCTTTACAGAATATTCACCTATAGGTATTTGTTTGAGTATCTGCTTTCAACTTTTTCGGGTATATACGTCCAAATAGATTTGCTGGGTCTTAAGCAATTATGTTTTAGTATTTTTGAGGAAATAGCAAACTATTTTGTTACAACAGCTGTACTTACACACATACTTACACATATACTCTCACTGTGTCCTAGTTCTCATATGCATCAAACACTCCATGCTTGGAGGCACATCAGCCTAAATTCTAGTTGACACACAAATATAACACATAGACACTCATCACTAGCTGACTATAGATACCTGGTTTACTTTTAAAAGAAACTTGGTGACAAACACCACCACTTCAGAAAAACAAAGCAAAAATAAAGGGGCTAAAACGTCTCCATGGCTTAACTCTTCATAGCCAAGAGAACAAAATGGATTATTATTAAGTCTTTGTTTTATATTGTCAGTTGTTGTTGTTGTTATTGTTATGTGCCGTTGAGTCATTTGCGACTCATAGCGACCCTATGTACAACAGCCCTAAACCCTGCTCTATCCTGTGCCAATCGCATTGCCTCTGACACACCCATCCCGATTACCCCAGTCACTGAATCAATCCACCTCATAGAGGGTCTTCCCCTCCTGCGCCTTCCCTCCACCCTCCCAAGCATGATGTCCCTCTCCAAGGACCTGTCTTCCCTTACAACATGTCCAAAGTATGTCAGACGAAGCCCCAGAATCCTTGCCTCCAAGGAGCCACCCGGTTTAACCCTCTCCAGGAGTTACTCCATGGAGTAAGTCATGTATGTTATGTCAGTTAAGAGTCTTTTGTTGCAAACGTCAAAAGCATCTCAGGCTCACTTGAGCCAAAACAAAAATAAATAGAAGGCACTCATTGTTTTGGTTAAGTGCCATTGAATCAACTATGATTTATAGAGACCCTTTGTACAGCAGATTGGACTTCCATCTTTCCCACAGTGATGTCTTTTTCCAAGGACTGACTCCTCTAACAACATGTCAAAGTATGTAACACTATGTTTCATCATCTTTGCCTCCAAGGAATGCCCTGGTTGCACTTTATCCAAGATAGATCTGTTCGTTCTTTTGGCAGTCCGTGGAATATTTAATAATCTTTCCCAACACTACAAATCAGAGGCATAAATTTTCTTCTGTCATACTTACTCATTGTACATCTTTCAGACACACAGAAAGTGATGGGGAGTGGGGGAATCATCATTTGGATAGGTGGACCTTAGCCTTCAAACTGATATCCTTGCTCTTTAGCATTTAAAAAAAGGCTTCTTTTTTAAAAATTACTTTTTACCTTTTATTTTATGCTGATTTATTTACAAATTTTTAATACATTGTTTTTCACACTGGATTACCCCATTTCCTTCATCACCACTTCCACACACACATCAAATTATGCCACTCTATGATTAAACCACCAAACCACCCCCCCTCCTTGGATCTTCATACTCATTCTATAATAATTGTTTTATACAGTATTTGTCCTTATGTGACTGACTTACTTCGCTCAGCATAATGCTCTCCAATCCCTCCCAAGTTAGGTAGTGATTTACAAATTCATGGCTCCTGCGTGCTGCATTGCATTCCATTATGTGAGTGTACCATAATCTCTTAATCCATTCAATTGTGGTTAGATATTTAGGCTGTTTCAATGTTCTTGCAATGGTGAATAACACTGCTATGAACATTGTGTACAAGGCTCCATTTGTGCCTCAGTTCTCATATAGAATTTCTATGTTCACCTTTTTGATGAAGTGCCAAACCGCCTTCCAGAGTGGTTGTACCATTTTACAATTTTTTGAAGAAATTCTTGACAGCAGATTTGCCCAGTGAAATGCATTGTTTGATCTCTTGTCTTAGTAACTCTATGAAACTTACTAATCCTAACATCAAAGTAATTTTGAAAACCGCAAAAAAGACACCAAGGAAGTTCTAGGTACTTTTGTTTCGCTGCTAGCAGGTGACTCACTCCAACCACCACCTATCCTTTTTATCAGTAGTAAGACTTGGATTCCAGGAGAGTATCTTATTAATCAGGTTTAATTAATATATTTTCCCCTACAAAAGTTGGGTTGTATTGTATACACTACATTTTAATTTCCTTTTAGCTTAGAATGTCTTCATTAAAGCTATCTATGTAAATAATGGCAGCATGTTGCTTTTACTGAGTACTGTCAATTCAGAAACAGCTCATAGCTGACCCCCTGGGGCGGTTTCAGATGCTCTCTCTACATTGTGCAGGAGGAAACTGACCATCTTTCTCCCAGGGAGTAGCCAGTGGTTTCAAACCGTGTCCCTTTGAGTTGGCAGTACAATTCTTTACCACTAAGCCATGAAATCTTCCTAATGGCAGCAAATAAATATTTTCCATTTATGATGGTGGTGGTTGGTCATTGCCATTGAGTTGGTTCCAAGTCATAGTGACTTCATGTGAAACAGAAGGAAATCTTACTTAGTTCTGTGACAGCTTCACAACTGTTGGCACATCTAAGTCCAATGTTGGGACTACTGTGCTAATCCACAAACTCAGATGAATTATAATAAAAACTAGTGACCATGATTTTCTCTTCTTTTGTTTTTAACCAGGAACCACCACAACCAATTTATTTGAGTATGTGTCTTTCAGTCTGTAATGTTTGGCTATCCTACATCTATATAGCTACAAACCTTACCAGTCATAACGGGCTAGGCTGTGCTCCAGTAACAAGCAACCTTGAAAATTCAGTTTATTTCTGTATCCTACTCATGTCCAATTTCTCCAACTAACTATAGGGAGGCCATCGAGTTAAATGCCATCGAGTTGTAGGTGACTCATAGAGATCCTATAAATGAAAGACTTGAACACTTGGATAACTTTCTTAATTTCTCCAAGTTCATAGGGTTTCCAGAGACAAACTATTTCAAAAGTGGATGCCACTCCTGCTTCAGTGCTTGTTTTAATCAGGGAGCTCCACCAAATACTGTCTGCCATGGCTGACCAATATCACATTTGTCACATCAGGGTCACAGTGTTGAGCATCACAGCAACCATGAGTTACCTCTGTACAGCAATCCAACAGAATATAATAAAACAAATTAAAAAAAGGTTAATGCAGATTAACTCCAAAGAGTTGGCGATGAGTCTATCCCCAGCTGCCTCAGCAGAAAGTCCTGCCCATCTGCTTCTGAAAATATTAGCCATTAAAAATTGTAGGGTGCGCACAGTCCTACTATGAAACACATGTGGTCACCCTGAGTTGAATCAATTGATGACAATATTTTGTTTTGTTTTCCTTAATTGAGATTCACTTTAGTCTGCAACTCTGTGGCTGGAGTAAAAATACATGTATTACTTCTGGCTGGGCTTTGCAGTATTTTGTGTTCATGCTAGGTTGACTTGGATTCTCGATTATCCTAGATTTGGCATGAGATGGACTGATTCAGTCACTGGGGTAATGGGGATAGGTGTGTCAGAGACAATAGGGTGGTTGTACATAGAGTTGCCATGAGTCACAGGTGACTCGATGACATTTTTGGACTACACATGGACTCTAAATCTCAGAGCCAAGTGTAGGTCTTGTCCTACAACATTACTGTGTCCCAGATTGTCACTATAGGCTGACTACAACTCATCGAGACCCCATGTAAAACAGATCCTGTGCCATCCTCGTGATCTCTGCCATACTCAGCCAATGTGTCAGTTCACTTCATTGAGGGTCTTCCTTTCCTTCACTGACTTTCAACCTGTCCCAGCATGATGCCTTTTTATAAGCACTCACCCCTCCTGACAGGTCCAAAGTATGTGAGACAAAGTTTCACCGTCCTTGCCTCTAAGGAATACCCAAGTTATACTTCCTCCAAGATTCAAAGACTGGAATAATTGTAAACATTCCGGGTAGCACTTTACATTTAAACAATTTAATAGTAGAAATTGGGTTGCAGTGGAAAATAAAATCTTTCCCTATTTGCAAATCCTATAAGAGGATCAAATGATTTAACCATATTAGTCAGAGTTTGCCTCATAAACCATTTCCATCTCCAACTATATTTTCCCTGCCCCTAATCCTCTGCTCGTATAATAGAAAACAATCCAGAAAGTAAGGAAAGAGACAGCTGGGGCCAGGAACTCACAGCAAGGACAATTTTATGACATATTAAAAAGCCAGTGTTAATTTTCATGTATTATTTTTAATCATTTGCCTTTTCAATATTCTTCATGTACAATTCACTAGTGTTAGCTTTGTTGATTGTGCTATTCAACCACTTTGTGTTACCAATTTTTACCATTGCTCCTTTTTTACTTGTTTGGGTTTTGCTTTGTTTTCATTTTTTTTATTTTAATTTTTATTAATTTTAATGAAAGTTACAGAGACTTTGGATTTCTATTCATTCATTCATTCATTCATTGTTGCACTTTTCTCCCTGTCCAACGTCTCCCCTAGTTCACTCTTCTCTTTAAAAAGTAATATTCTTTCATTGTTATACAATCCCTTCCCCCAAGACCACTCCACTATGAAGCCTTTGCTCTGGACTCCAGTCATGACAATAATACCTAATTACATATCCCTTTTAAACAGTTCTCTCCCTCATCTGTTTCAATGCGGTGTACATAATTTATCCCATCTTTTTCAGTCTCCCCCCACCCAACCCCTAAGCCAGTTCCATTTTACAACAGTGGCGCTATGCAGTATTTGTCCTTTTGTAACTGAGATATTTTACTCAGCATAATGTCCTCTAGGGTCATCCATTTTGAATAATATTACATGAGTTCCTTGTTTTTCAATGCAGCATAATATTCCATTGTGTGAATGTACCACAGCTTCTCTATCCATTTGTTGTTGATGGGCACTTAGGTTGTTTCCAACTCCTTGCTATTGTGAATAAAGCCACAATAAACATGGGTGTGTATATATCTGCTTGGGTGGTGGTTATGGTTTCATTGGGGTATATTCCCCATAGAGGAATTGTTGAGTCAAATGATATTTTTATTTGCCACTTTTTGAGAAAGCACCATACTGCTTTCCATAGTGGTTGTACCATTTTACCCTTCCATCAACAGTGAATAAGGGTTTCAGTTTCTCCATAACCTCACCAGCATTTGTTGTTTACTGTTCTGTTAAATTTTGCTATTCTTCCTGGTGTGAGATGATATCTCAGATAGTTGTTTTGATTTGCTTCTCTCTTAGAGCTAAGGATTTTGAAGATTTCTTCATGTGTTTGTTTGCCATCTGAATGTCTTCTTTGGTGAAGTATCTGTTCATGTCCTGTGGCCATTTTTCATTTGGGTTGTTTCCCTTTATCTTGTTGTAGTGTGTTTTCATTTTTCAATAATTGGAAACTATTCATTTACTGGTATTTGGAAAGAACTTTATTACAAATATAATTACTCATGTTGCATAGTATCCTAAATAAAAATCTTAAATAGGTAGTCAGTGAGACTAATAAAGAGTTCAACAAAAAGTATATATATGTAAAAACATCAAGAAAAAAGTTAGGAACAGAAATGGTTTTGAAAAAAGAAAACTCAAATTCATTTTTACTTTATGTTGTTTTGTTAGTTGTCAAGTATGGCTAATAGTGAGTCTATGAACAACAGACCTGAACCCTGTCCTGTCCTGAGGCATCCGCATCATCTCTGATACACTTGAGTCCATTTCTGCAGTCACTATTAGTCTATCTCATTGAGGATCTTCCTATCTTTTGCTGACCCTTTACCTTTCCAAGGAATAATCCCTCCTAGCCACATGTCCAAGTTATGTGGGCCAAAGCTTCATCATTCTTATCTCTTAAGAAAACTCTAGCTATGCTTCTCCAAGATGCCTCCTGCTTGTTCTTTTGGTAATTATTGGGTTATTCACTACACCTCTTCAACCATACAACTCAAAGATATCAAATCTCCTTCTGCCATTTTATTTATTGTCCAGTTCTTGGATGCACAGCAAGTAATTGAAAAGACCATAGCCTGAATCAGGTGCACTTTTGTCTTTAAACGAGTATCATTAATCTGGAAAGGTCCCTGACAGCAGACTTGGCCAATACTGTATGTCTCCTGATCTCCTGTTGGTACCAAAGATGTTGATTATATATCCAACCCATTGTGGACAGTGTTTGGTGGAGCTCCCAGTTATAAAACAGGTTGGGAGGCAGGCGTGGCATCCACTTCCTAAACCACATGCCTCTGGAGACTCTATGAAATTGGAGAAATAATGGTAACTATGGAAAGGCATTAGGTCTTTTGTTCATAGAGTTGCTATGAGTCGACCTCGACTAGACGGCAATCAACAACAAGAAGATGAAATAATTTCAGTATTTTTTCCGCATCTATAATTGATGCTGTCCACTGGCCAAGTGGTAAGGATTTTTGTCTTCTTGATGTCGAGATAAAAATCCATATTGAAGACTACAGTCTTTGATCATCTGCACCAAGCATTTCAACAAATAGGGTTAATGCAGCTTGTCGATGAATCTTCTTCCTATCCTGATGCCACATTCGTATTCATAGAGCCCAGCTTCTTGAGTGGTTTGCTTAGTGTATAGATAGAATAGTATGGGAAAAGAATAGAACCCTCATGGACATCATTCTTGATTAAAATAAAGAAATGCATTTTGACTAGAGACTGAAAATGATTCTTTGTCTTAAAAAATTTTCTTTAATTTTAAATACTTCAAACAATGAAAATTTTCAACTTCAAATCCTACAGGCTCACAATCTGTACTGGGCTTACAGTGATTCTTTTTTCCCTCTTTTGTTATTTATTTGAGGGACAATTTACAAATCATATTGGGTGTTCATGCATATACATTTTGTTTTTTAAGTAATTGCCATTTTAAAAATGAACGCAAAAATACTGATAGATTTTGGGCTGAGTGCTAGTGTGGTGGAGCTACTCGACGGGTCAGAGATGGCAAAAGTAGAAGAGACCTTGAAGAGACTGTAGAGCCAGAACGTGCAGGGAATCATTGTGGTGAACACAGAAGGCATTCCCATCAAAAGCACCACGGACAACTCCACAACCACACAGTACACCAGCCTCACACACAACTTCATCTTGAAGGCACGGAGCACTGTGCGAGAAATCGACCCCAGAATGACCTTACCTTCCTTCGAATTCACTCCAAGAAAAATGAAATTATGGTTGCACTAGATAAAGACTACTTCCTGACTGTGATTCAGAATCCAACTGAATAAACTTCTCTCTAGGGTCCCTGTATTATTCTTTAACTTAATGCCACCCAAGAAGGTTAATTAATCATGCAAATGATTCCATTGCAAATGGAAATCACCCAAATGACTCACTCATTCCAGTCTACTGACCACAGGTAGGATAGTCGATCCAACCACCCCACCAGCGGAATCCCTCGGCTGCACCAAATGCTCCAAGTCCCCAGGCTGAGGAGCTTCTCTGACCGCCTCCGGGGTTTGGAGCTTGAGCTGCTGAGCACCCGAACCACCTGCCTTCTGCCCTTCAGTTAATTTGTCCCCCATGGAAAAGCTGGTTTTCCTTCACTGAAAATAACCAAGATTCTTAAAAAAGAAAAAAAAAAAACAAAACTAATAGATTTTTGGGTGAAAGGAAAGAGATTGAACAGATATTGAAATTAATTAATTAATTAGTTATACTAATCAATGATGTCATAAAATGTGTCCAAATGACCTATCATTTTTTAAAAATTGTTTTATATTGGTTTGAGTATAAAATCTGTATACATTATGTTTTATTCATGTACTTTGAGTTTCATACATTCCTTCATTCACATTGAGTTTCATATGATCAGTCATATACATTGTGTTTTACAAAAGTAATCACTTTTGGTCTATTCCTACTATTCCCCACTTTTTTCAGGTCCCTATTGGATCTTTCCTAATTCCTTACCCCTTCCTTTGCTCACCAAACTGTGTCATCCTACTTATTTCTTCTCATCCTCACTCTTCATCTCCTAACCCCGCCCTCCCCCTTTTGGACTTTTATATGTGTGTCTTGTTTTGTTTTATTTTTATAAATAAAATTTTTAGTTTTATTTTTAAATTATTTTATATATTTTATTAATAAACATTTTATTTTATTTTTAATAAAAATTGTATTACTAAAAAATAAAACTTTATTTTATACTGGTTTATTTACAGAGTTTGTATACATTGTTTCTCACACAAGATCCTTCCCACTTCCTTTACTCACCCTTCCCTCCACCCATCAAATTGTGCAACCCTATAATTAACCACACCCCCAACCTACCCTACCCCTGCCCATTCTCACCCTTCTGCCCTTTTGGACTTTTAAATGCAACTTACTGTTGAGGTTGATGTTGATTACCAGTTGAGTCAAGTAGGACTCATAGTGACCCTATGAACAAAAGACCTGAAGTCTTTATCTAACTAACTTCATTTCTCAAAGTTCATAGACTTTCCAGAGGAATGTGGTTTAGGAAGAGGATACTACTCCTGCTTCCAAACCTGAATAAGTCTGGGAGTTTCACCAAGATGGGTAACCATTTGACACACCTATGGTACAGTGCTCAGTATCACTGCAACTCCAAGTTACTCCAGAACAGTAAATAGTCCACTGCTGTTCTACTTAAGAGGATGTTCATCTCAAAATCAATTAACATTTGGCCTGAGGGCTACAGGCCCTTGGGCTACTGCATTTTTAAAGACATGCACACCCACCAAATGCTGGTTGACTATAAACCAGAGACCCCCAGGGAATAGCTCCTTATTAGCTGAATCTAGCAAGTCCAATTAGCTGACACCCACTTGTGGATGGACAAAAAGCCAAAAACCAATCAGAGGTTCCTTCTATTTTTTTGTTTGTTTGTTTTTTGTTTTTTATTTTTTTTTTGGTTCCTTCTATTTTTACAATAATGATCTTGTACAGTATTTGTCTATATGAGGCTGATTTAGTTCATGCCCATAATGGTCTCTAGCCTCTCCTATGTTCTAAATTATTGCTCTTGAGTGCCACATAATATTCCATTGTGTGAATATTATACAATTTGTCAATCCATTCTTTTGTTGATGGACAATTGGAATGTTGCCCTTTTCTTGCTATTTTAAATAATGCTGCTATGAACACAGGTGTACAAATCTGCTTGTGTCTCACTTCTATTTTCTTTGGGGTATATTACTAGCAGTGGAATAGCTGGGTCATATAGAATTTTTACATTCAGCTTTTTGAGGAAACACCAAATTGCCTTCCAGAATGGTTGGACCATTTTATAATCCCACTAACAGTGTATGAGAGTTGCAGTTTCTCCTTATTCCTTGTAACATTTATTGCACGTTGTACTGTTAAGCTTGCTATTGCAATTGAATTGAGAATCCATCACTCTTAACAGAGATTCAACCTAAGCAAACAAAGTCCCCCTTTCCCATCCTGCCAATAACAAACTATTCTATTCATTTTGTATAAGTAGAACCATTCAATATTTATGCCTTTATGACATATTCTGCTCAGCACGTATTTACAAGGTTCATCCATGTTGTAATATGTATCAAAACTTCACTTCTAGTTAGGGATGAGTAATAGTATTTCATTGTACATACATACTACATTATTTTCTCCCTTCATCAGCTGATGGAGAATTAGAGTGTCCCCAACTTTTGAAAAAGCCGAACATTAATAATCTTAGGGAAACTAAAACATATGTATAATTTAGAAAATTTAAATTGTTTTTAAAAAATTATGCCAGGGAGTTGAATATCAACTTGACAACCCTATTATAAATTATTTAGATCAGAAAATTCTTATGACAATAATTTCAACAATAATAGCTATACCATTAGTTTATTGCAAGTGTTGCCTACTAAACACATTGACTGATAAATGGTTTGAGGGTTTAAAATACATAGATAGATAGATAGATAGATGATAGATAGATAAAGATAAAGATGATAGAGAGCTAGAGCTAGAAGATAGAGCTAGAGCTAGGAAAGAGATATAGAGATAGAGCTGAGAGAGAGAGAGATACAGAGATAGAAATGTATCTGTATCTATACATAGGCCTAGTGGATTTTCAAAGGCATGCAGTTCTAGGCCACTGGCTGCTCCACCAGAGGATAAGCAATCTCCTCCCACACAATTAACACCCTCTGAAAACCTGCCTGAGGGAGGATCACCTGTGGGTTGGTTCTGAGTGTAAGGTGCACAACAACAATTATATCCTATCTACTGACATGTTGTTGTTGTTGTTGTTGTTGTTGTTGTTATGTGCCTTCCAGTCCCTTGTGACTCATAGTGACCCTTTGTATAACAGCTCTAACCACTGCTCTATCTCTTGGCAATCTTATTGTCTCTGACACACCCTATCCCCAATACCGATCCCCAGTGATGGAATCAATCCATCTCATTGAGGGTCTTCTCTCTTATGCTGTCCCTCCACCCTTCCAAGCATGATGTCCCTCTCCAAGGACTGATCCCACCTTGTAACATGTCCAAAGTATGTCAGACGAAGTTTCAGAATCCTTGCTTCCAAGGAACAGCTTGTCTTTACCCTCTCCAGGACGAAGTTGTTTGTTCTCCTAGCCCTCTGTTGGATCATCTTTCTTTGGAATGGAAACAAATACAGATCTCTTCCAGTCAGTAGGCCAAATGGCTGTCCTCCAGATTTCTTGGCACAACTTGGTGAGCACATCCAGGGCAGAGTCTGTTTGCCGAAATATGTCAATTGGTATGCCATCAATTCGTGGGGACTTGGTTTTTGCCAATTCTTTCAGAGCAGCTTGAACTTCCTCCTTCATCACCACAGGCTCTTCCTCATACGTTGTTTCATGAAATTCTTCTGTGTCCACCAATTCCTTTTGGTAAAACGACTGTATACCCTTTCCATCTTCGTTTAATGCTTCGTACAGCATTTAATATTCTGCCTGCCCAAAGCATCCTTAAGTATTGCAACTCAAAGTCTGAATTTGTTCTTCAGTTCCTTCAGCTTAAGAAATGCTGAGCGAGTTCAGCCCTTTTGATTTTCTGACTCCAGTTTCTTTCACATTTCATTGTAATGCTTTAATTTGTCTTCCACCCACTGCCCTCTGAAATCTTCTGTTCAACTCCTTAATATATTGATTTCTTCCCTTTGGCTTCTCGGCGTTCCAGTGCAATGTTTAGAGTTTCTTCTAACATCCATCTTGGTCTCTTCTTCCTTTTCTGCCATAATGACCTTTTTGCATTCTTCCTGGATTTTCTTTATATCCTCCCACAGATCATCTGCTCTTCACTCATTAATGTCTAAGGCCTCAAATCTGTTCCTGAGTTGGTTTTTAAATTCAAGTAGGATAGACGTAAGGTCAAATTTTTGTTTCTGTGGACTTAATTTAGTTTTTCTCAGCTTCAGTTTGAACATGCATATGAGTAGTTGATGGTCTGTTCTACAATCAGAACCTGGCCTAGTTTTCACAGCTGACATTGAGCTTCTCCAGCGATTCTTTCTCCAGATGTAATCGATCTGATTCCTATGTATACCATCAAGTGAAATCCATGTGTATAGCCTGTGATGCCTTTGAGCTGTGGTGCTGGAGAAGAGTACTGAATGTACCATGGACTGCCAAGAAAACAAACAGTTTCATCCTAGAGAGGGCTAAACCAG
>NW_006399820.1:10076002-10126403 GCF_000299155.1 Elephantulus edwardii | reverse complement strand
ATTGATTATGCAAAGGCATTTGACTGTGTGGATCATAACAAACTGTGGCTGACTCTGAGAAGAATGGGAATCCCAGAACACTTAATTGTGCTAATACGAAACATAGTATTATATAGGTATAGGAAAATTTTATCTAGAGCCAATGCATTATTTATACACACAAAGTATTTTGACTTTCGATTTATCAATAGGTTTAAGAATGGCATGGTGGAGATACTGACCCCCTCTGACTTCAGGAGAGAAACACCTCCTTTCTCTAGGCTTTTCACCAGTTCTGACAGTAGCATCCCCACCATGGCACTCCCTATTCCTATACTGGGACCAATAATTTGTTGCAATAGTCACACAGAACTCACAGACAACACTAATGGTTGTGGGACTTAATAGGGAAGTAATAGATTGCAAAATGAGCTTTGATAATATAATCCATAAGGTGTTGAACTGTAACCAAATGACCAGGCATCTCTGGTGGTTCAAGTCTAACAGTGACTCCATAGAGGAAAGAAAGTTTCCTATTAAGATTTACAGCCTCAAAAGCTCAGTGGACTTGATGACAGTTAGTGAACTGCTTATAATTCAGAATAGGAAATGACTCAGCCTAGAGGCTGGCCTCCCTCTGGCCCTGAGTCTCTGGGACTCTTGGGCCTCAGTTTGCCAATTCCATGTTTGGGCAACTATGAGAGAGCTCTATAGCTCCATCAGTCACTGCCCAGTGTCACCCCACTCCCCCAGCAAACCCCAAAGTCATATAGCTCTCTGACTCCAGAACTGGAAACTTATTGTCATCACTGCTGGTCTCCTGGTTGTGCTGCCTTTGCTTCTGTCTCTCATATTTTTTTCTGCCATTGCTCCTCTCTGTCTCTTATTATCCTTGATATTATAGCTCTCTGTTCCTAACACAAGGACCCTGCATCCAAAGAACACTGTCATTACTATCTCTTCTTCTCAGTGGTAGCCAAGCCCTCTTTTCCCACCTAAGGGATGACTCATTTTAAGCCTATCTGGAAGGAAAACTGATCAATTTCTTGAGTAGGGTTCTATATATCTTATTCGCATGATTCCACTCTTATAAGCTTGCCAGGCCCCTTATTTACATTATTAGCAAGCCAGTCAACCTCCTCATTGAGCCACATGTACTTCATTTTCATAGTTTCATTCCATTGCTGGGTGAGAATTACAAGACTGTGGTGAAAGAGATAATATAAAAGTGATCCATCATACTGCAATAGGTCTCAAAGGATTTTTTGCCTTGAGAAAGGGAAGGTACCTGAAACAAGATCATCTTTGTTATTCACTTTTGGTTTGCATACAGCCGTGAAATGAGACAGGAAGCAGAGAAAACAGGAATTACTATGTAAATCTACAGACTCAAGTCCGTTTCCAAGGAAGACCTCTGGCAAAACTAAACGCAAATGCTCATAGAGGATTAACTTCATCAACTGACTAGTAAATGTCCATCAGGCAAGGGAAAACAAAATGTGATAGATGGTGGGAATCCAAGACCCCAGAGTTCTCTAAAGGGAACCCAAGGTATGATAGAGCATAGGACTCCTCCTGGCACAGGAAAAAGCAGTTGAAATCTGGACATTGAAGAAAATCTTCAAGACAGGTAGCCAAGGAGGAGTTTTTCTAGAAAACAGCAACAATGATTTTTTTTAAAAGTCAAAGTTCACTGTACCGGAACATTCTTAATTTGGATGTGGAGAGCCCAGAGCCAGAATCTTTTAGACCTATCTTCACTGAGCAGATAGAGAAAGTGAAAGTGGCTCAGTGTAGCACACACACTGGGCACCCTGAGCTGGGAGGCAGCTCACTCAGACCTCTAACTACCTAACTACGGAGGGGATGAGTTGGGAGAGGAAGTATAGAAGAAGCAACTGGATTTTTTTAAAAAACTGCAAATCATGCTCCTCTTCACTTTAGTTTAGTCCCACTTTAAAAGTCCAGAGGCTGGTGATATAAATGCAAGTTTTAATCAAATCAACGAGTATCTTTCCAGTTTAATATAGCAAGCAAAATTTGGTAAGAGCTATTATTTTTTTCCAACTCTATCATTTATCTTGGAATTAAATTGTTTCTAACCATAAAAGTAATCCATACAAGTTGTAAAAACTTTTGGAAAAGCAGAAAAACATACAGGGGGAAAAATGGGTTACTTATAATTTCACCACCTGGGGATAGCCCCTTCTAATATGTGATGCATTTCCTTTCTCTCTTCTTTCTTTATACATTTGCAAAAGAATTTAACTTTTTTCATTTTAGATTGCATATACAATTAGAATCTTACATTCATCATTTTATATTACAATATGAACATTTCCCAATGTATTAAAAACTCTTTCATTGCATCATTTTAACAGCTGTTAAACTACGTCTTAATAATTGGCCAACATTTAGCTATTCATTTTTTACTAGTTAGTCATTCATTTTATTTCTACTATTTCATTACTATAAATGACCCACAACATACCTATTTGAGCATAAAATTTTTTTCATTAGGATAAATTATAAGCTATTTCATTAATATAAATCTTTGAAAGTAGAATCAGAAGAAACTGTCAGTTTTAATACAAGACCCCAAAGTTCTTTGACATAGCCTCTACACCCTGATGCCAGTAAAGAGATGGGCTCTGTGAAATGTAATTAATTATTCCTTTGATGGAATTTACTATGAGTAGCCAATCTGTTGAGGGGCAGTTTCATTCGAGGTGTGCCATGCACCCAGTAAATAAGGAAGTCTAGTGGTATTGGCTTGCTTTTGCTCCATCTTGATTTTGTATTTGGCTTATCATTTCTTTGGTTCCTTGAACCAACAGCCTGTTTTACTTGTCAATCTTGGATTCACGAGCCTCCACTACTATACATCAGAGATCTGAGACTTGCCAGCCTCTACTACCAAATAAGTTATTTCCTTTAAGTAAATTGCTTTCGCTGTGTGTGTGTGTACACATTTATTCATTTTGTTTTCCTAATGAGTCCAGCCTAAGATATCTTTTCTCTCTCCTATTAGATTGAAAAGATCAGGATCTCTTTTCCCCTCTCTTATTAGAAGAAACATCTGGTGATCTACTTTCTAAAACTTAGCCTTGGAAATACCAATGGAGCACAATTCTATTTCAACAGTCATGGCTTATGTTGTTGTTATTAGGTACTGCCGAGTCAAGTATGACTCATAGAGACCCTATGAATAGCAGATCTGAACTCTGTCCTATCCTGTGCCATCCTCACAATCTCTGACACATTCAAGTCTATTGCTACAGTCATCATGTCAACCTACCTTGTCAAGGATCTTCCTCTTTCACGCCATACCCTCCACCTTCCCAAGCTTGATGTCCCTCTCCAAGGAATAACCTTTCCTAACAACATGCCCAAAGTATGTGAAATGAAGTTTTATCATCTTTTAATCCAAGGAGCACTTTGGCTGCACCTTCTCTGAGACATATCTATTTGTCCTTTGAGTAGTCCATGGGGTCTTAGCACTCTTTCTCAACACCACAGGTTCAAAGACATCAATTTTTCTTCTGTCATCTTCAGTCATTGTCCATTTTTCAGATGCATGACAAGTGACTGGAAAGACTATAGCCTGAATCAGGCACACCTTAGTTCTCAAATTAATATCACTATTCCTCAATAACTTGGAGAGGTCCCTGACTACAAATTTTCCCAGTGCAATACATCTCCTTATCTCCTGACTGCTGGGACCAAGTGTATTAATTGTGTATTCAAGTTAGATAAAGTTCTTGACAGTCTCAATCCTTTCTCAGTCTATCATGACATTGCCTATCAGTCTACTAGCAAGTATCTTTCTTTTCTTGACATTGAGATGCAATCCATAGTGAAGGTTTCCTTGTTTAACCTGCAGCAACTGCTTCAAGTACTCCTCACTTTCAGCAAGCAAGATTGTGACATCTGTGTAATGAAGGGTAATGATGAGTCTTCTTCCAATCTTAATGCCACATTTTTCTTCAAGGAGTCTATCTTCTTGTATCATTTGCTCAGCATGCAATTAAATAGGTGTGGAGAGGACGGATACAACTCTAACACACACCTTTCCTAATTTTAAACCATGTAGTATTCCCTTGCTATGTTTACACAACAGCTTCTGGATCTATGTAGAGGTTCCATCTATTTGTGCTTTATTGATTATGCAAAGTCAATAAAGTCCTTTGCCTTTTGTGTGGATCATAACAAATTATGGGTAATGTTAAGAAGAATGGGAATTCCAGAACACTTGACTGTGTTCAAACAAAACCTATACCCAGTCATGACTTATAGTGAGTTACTGTCAATTCTTCAGTAACTGCCTTGGGGTTTTTGCTTATTTGAATCTGTAAATGCTTGTAACAAATTTCAGCTAATAAGTAAGTAGAACTTATGGCTCAAACTCTCGTACTTGGAACCCTGAGGCCCCATATAAAACATCTGATTACACTAAAGTCACCATCCTGTGAGGAAGTCAAGCCACATGGAGACCACAAGAGACTGCCCAACGGCCAGCCTCAGCCTTGTGAGTGACCCCAGGTCATTGGTTCCAGCCCTACCTTCACATCTTACCAGCTGAGGCCCCAGATATCATAGAGAAGAGACAAGCCAGCCCCACTGTTTGTTGTCCAAATTCCAGATCCATAGGCTCTATAAGCTTATAGAAATTATTCTCTTAAGTTACTGTCTTACCTAGTTATAAGATTAGAATAAACTTTTAAGGTTGTTGATGTATGGCTGTCAAATTCTTGTCTAGGCATCTCGCACTTTCCTTCATACCTAGAGCGCATGAAAAATCTCTAGTGGCAAAGTCTACAGGAAGCTGTGCTGCTAATAAAAGGGTTATGCCTCTCTGACAGTTCAAATTCACCAGCAGCTCTCTCCCCATTTGATTTATAGTAGCAGAAATATACTAGAAGATCAACTGTGAATCTTCTGCTTCAACTTAATAGCGGTGAGTTTTTATTGATTGTATGAGAATGTTCTCTCTAAATCAAGTGATGCCTATCCTCTCGGAATTCCACCAGGCTCAGCCGACATTCAGGGGATTCCAGCAAGAGAAGGCCTACATATGTAACTAGCTCCTGGGCTTCATACACTGGAAGAGCTGTATTCACCTTGGCCCTCTCTGAATCAGGTACGCCCATCCTCCCAGAATTCCATGGGCTCAGCTGACATTCAGGAGATTCCAAGAAAATAACACTTACATACCAGATCTGGAGGAGACATCATCCTCTTCTGGGAAAGTATCCGACCTTGACAGCAAGGTGCTGTAAATGAAAGAGAAGAGGCACTAAGTCATAAGAAGTCAGTCCTGGAACAGAAGCTCAAGAGCAGAGGACTTTTCCTCAAAGCAGTCCGAGACAGAAATCCTTCCTAAACCTAGTACCTGGAATTTGGACTTAGAGACTCCTATACTCAAAAGAGGGCATTAGGCATCACAGAAGTGATCATATCAAGAATCCATCATATCAAAGGTTGGAGGGGGTGGGAGGTATTGAATGGGGTTGACAGGAGTGGATAGGGATGCTAGCAGAGCAGGGAAAGGTACGGGTCAAGATACACATAGACTTCTTTTTTTTTTAATTTCTTTATTTTTCATTTCAATGAACATCTACAGAGATTTTGGAATTCCATTGATTCATTCATCGTTGCACCCCTCTCCCCGCCCCCCACATAGACTTCTATAATGGGGAAATATCTTTCATCTGCTCCTTTCTGTAAAATATTTGTCTGTCAGACACTGTTCTAAAGCTGAATATTCAAGTTAAGATAGACTAGGAAGAAGGATTGGCCATCCACTTCTGAAATAGTAGGCCTTCAAAAACCCTATGTACAATAGAGTACACTTAGAGTAGACTAACAGATATAGAGCCGAGGCTAAACCTTCAAATTTGGAAACACAAAGGAGGAGAAACAGTTGTAAACAGACACTAGTGTTTGAAATGTGGAATGTGAGACACATGAATGTAGGAAAATTGGGCAGTGTTAAGAAAGAAATGGAATGTATAAATATTGACATACTAAGGTATTGGTGAAATGAGATGAGTTGGCAAGGGACATCAATCAGATAATCATACAATTTACTATGTTGGAGATGAAAAGGTGAGGGAAAATGGGGGCAATTTAATAGCTAAGAAGGTCATTTCTAGATCCATCTTGAAATACAATTTTGTGGGTGACAGGATAATAATCATACAAGGAAGTCTAGTGAATACCATTCTCGTTCAAATATATGCACCAACAACCAGAGCCAAAGAGGATGAAACAGATGATTTCTGCCAACTTTTGCAGTCAGAAATTGATCAAATATGCAGTCAAGATGCATTAATAATGATGGATGACTAGAACATAAATTGGAAGGAGTGGCAACCACTTCCTAAATAACATGCCTCTGGAAACCCTATGAACTTTGAGAAATGTTGATAGTTGTAGAGGGGCTTCAAGCCTTTTGTTCATAGGGTTGCTATGAGTCATTCGCCACTTGAAGGAAATCAACAACAGAAATTCTGTATAATCAATGATTTATTCATTCAAAAATATTTTATAAGAAACATAAATGCAGACTATATACACAGATGCACAGGAATCATACAGA
Source organism: Elephantulus edwardii (assembly GCF_000299155.1). NCBI lineage: Eukaryota > Metazoa > Chordata > Mammalia > Macroscelidea > Macroscelididae > Elephantulus > Elephantulus edwardii. The sequence goes on along the minus strand of NW_006399820.1, from coordinate 10,119,823 downwards.
TTACATCTGTGAAAGAATCACTGGAAAAGCTCTGTATCAGCTTTGAAAACAAGACCAGGTGCTAATTGTAGTAGAAACCATCAACTACTGATAGGCAAGGTCAAGTTGAAGCTAAGGAAAATGTAATCAAATCCATGGGAACCAAAATTTGACCTTGAGTCTATCCCACCTGAATTTCAAATCTATCTCAAGAACAAAATTAAGGCATTGGACACTAATGAATGAACCAGAGGGGTTGTTGGGAGGTTATCAAGAATATCATCCATGAAGAATGCAAAAGTCATTACAAAGACGGGGGAGGAAGAAAAGCCTAAGATGGATGTCAGGAAGACTCTGAATATTATATTAGAGTGCCAAGAATCCAAAGCAAAGGGATAAAATAAAAAAGTTAAGGAGCTGAACAGAAGATTTTAAAGGGCAGCATGGGAAGACAAAGCAAAGTATTATAATGAAATCTGCAAAGAGCTGGAATTGAAAAATCAAAAAGGCCAAATTTGCTTGGCATTTTTTAAGCTGAAGGAACTGAAGCACAAATTCAAGCCTCAAGTTGTAATACTTACGGATGCTATGGACAGAATATTGAAAAGAAGATGGAAGGAGTATACTGCGTCACTGTACGAAAAAGAATTGACTGACACAAGCGAATTCTACAAAACACCATATGATCAAGAGGCAATGGTGATGAAGGAGGAATTTCAAACTGCTCTGAAGGAATTGACAAAAAAACAAGGCCCTAGGAATTGATAGCATACCAATTGAGATATTTCAAGAAACAGATACTGCCCTGGACTTGTCCACCAGTTTGTGTCAAGAAATCTGGAGGACAACTACCTGGCCTGACTGGACGAGATCCATATTTATTCCTATCCCCCCAAAAAGATGATCTGACAGAGTGTGGAAATTATCAAACAATGTCAATTATATCACATACAAGCAAAATCCTGAAGATTATATAAAAATGACTAGAAAATTACATTAACAAAGAACTACCAGAAATACAAGCTGGGTTTAGAAGATATTGTAGCAATAGAGACATTATCACCAATGTCAGGTGGATTTTGACTGAAAGCAAAGAGTACCAGAGTAATGTCTATCTGTGCTTCATTAACTATGGAAAGACATTTGACTGTGTATATCACAACAAATTATGGCTAACCTTGATGATAACAGGAATCCCAGAACACTCGATTGTGCTCATGCAAAACCTATCCTTGGACCAGGAGGCAGTTGTCAAAACAGAGCAAGGAAACTCTGCATGGTTCAAAATTAGGAAAAGAGTAAATCAGGGATGCATCCTGTCTCCATAACTTTTCACTCTATATGTGGAACATATTATTCAGGAGGCTGCATTTTATGAAGAAGACTGTAGCATCAGGATTGGAGGAAGATTCATCAACAATATACATTATGGAGAGAACACGACCCTGATTCCCAAAACTGAGAAGTACCTGAAGCATTTGCTGCAGAAGGTCAAGGACTGTAGTCTGCAATATGGATTGAAGCTTAATATCAAGAAGACAAAGCTTCTCACCACTGGGCCAATTGGCAGCGCAATGATAGATGGAGAAGAAATTGAGGTTAACAATTTCAGCTTGCTCAGCTCAACAATCAACCCTCTTGTCACCAGCAGTTAGGAAATCAGACAAATTCCACTGGGGAATTCTGCTAGCAAGGACCTCTCCAGAGTGCTAAAGAGCAATGATGTCAGTCTAGAGACTAGAGACTAAGGATTCAGGCAGTCATCTTTGCAATTACATGCTACATTATTAGAAAGTTGGTCAATGAATAACAATGACAGAAGAATTTTTGCCTTTGAGTTGTGGTGCTGGTGAAGAGTAGTGATCATACCATGGACCACCAAGGAAACAAATAGGTCTGTCTTGGAGACAGTGAAACCAAGATTTTTCTTGGAGGCTAGGATTTGGAAGCTCTATCTCACATACTTTGGGCACATGGCCGGGAGGAGGAATCCTTGGAGAAGGACATCATGCTTGGAAAGGTGGAGGGACAGCACAAGAGAGGAAGACCCAGGATGAGAGGGATTGACATGATAACTGAGGCAACGGGATTAGGTACGTCAGAGTCAGTGAGACTGGCTCAGGATAGGGCAGGGTTCAGAGCTGTTGTATATAGGGTTTCCGTGAGTCACAGGTGACTCAAAGGCACATAAAAACAATGAGAGCGCCAATCTCACTGTCCTCAGTCTGTGCTGACACATCTCAGTTCATCTTTTATCTTTTAAATTTCATTATGGAAAATTAATATTCACAAAATAGAGACAATAGTATAATGAACCTCCACATACTCACCAACCAGTTTCATAATTGTTATTATCCCATTTCTTCCCCCTCACTATCCTCATATTTTCTTTCTGTCAGAAAATTTGTTGTAATTCTCTATCATTCCTCCTAAATAAGTGTAATTTGCTCTTGTTAGTAAGTAAAAAGTAAGACTTTTCAGAAATATATAGATTAAATACAGAACAAATCGCCATTTATAGAGTAAGAAATGAAGGGTAATAACTACCATGTGCTGAGTATATGCTGAGTGGCATAGCGCATAGGAAGTTGTGCTGCTAACCCAAAAGCTATGCTTCTCTGGTGGTTCAAATCCACCAACTGCTCCTTGGAAGAAAGATTGGCAGCTTCCTCTCACATAACTTATACCCTCAGAAACCTGCTAGATAACCAGCTATGAGTTTACTTCCCGGTTAAGTGCTAATCAAAAGGTTAACAGTTTGAACTCCACAGGAGAAAATTTCCCTTGAAGATTTCAACCTGAGTCACCCAATGAGATGGTTCTTTTCTGTCTTGCAGGGTGGCTATGAGTGAAAATCCACTCAAGGTACATAAAAACAAATGGTGAAGACACTCATCTTCTAACTGAAAGGTTAGAGGTTCAAGTCCATCCAATGGTACCTTAGGGAAAAAGCCTGAGTTCTGCTTTTGAAAAATCAGCCATTGAAGACCCTATCGAACATAGCTCTACTCTGAAACATGTGAAGTTATCATGAGTCAGAATCAATTTAGTAGCAGCTGGTTGGTTAAGGCACCATGATGTTTCAGAGGAACATTAAGGGGTAAATGAAATGAACTATGACCATCCCATTCTACAGAGTAACTTGCTCAAACTTACACAGTAAGTGCTCATGATCACTCTACTGAATCACTGCTCCAGAGGAAAACCTATTATTGTCCCTCTTTGGAGCAAATCCATTTCTACAGCACCTTGAACTGCTTCCCTGGTCACCTGCGGTCCACCACCACTGAGTAGTGGAGAGATATTTGAAAGTTGGTGATTAAAAATTCACCATTTCATCAGACATAGAGAATAGTCTATGTGCAGAACCTGGTAAAGAAATATCTAGACCAGAGAATTATAAACCAAGATGACAGTATTTGTATTTCATTTGTAGAATCATTTAGTGAAATTAATAGTGAAAAAATTAACTTCTGAACTAATCTGGAAACATGAAGCTGCCTTGAAAGCCAATTTGTAAGAATAAAGGAAGAAAGAAGTAAAATCAAATCCTTCTAAAGTTTTCCAGCAGCATCAAATGAAAGTACATTCCAATATGATAATCTCTCACAAAGGTGGTCCCAGAAGAAATGAAGATTAAAGGCCAAGAAAGGTGGTATCTTAACAATTCTGCTAACATGAACACTTTCCCTCATGAGCCATAAACACCTTAGCATTCCCACTTAGTAAACCCTCTCTTTGTCCACAGGGTATTCTTACCTTCCCCCTCCTGTGACAGCAGTGAATGGAAATGACTGCAGGGGAGAAATTGGGTGAAGCAATTGACTCGAGTTGCATGGAGAAGGCAGCACAGGGGTTACCAATTTCATTGAGGAAATAGCCAAAACCTGCTGGTACACCAGGTGGCGTGAACTCTGAAACTAGGAAAGAAAACATTTCCAAAAATAGCCATTAAACAATAACTAAAAAAAAATCAAATTAGCTGCCATCAACTCATGGTCAATACTGTGTGTACGAGTAAAACTATGCTTTATCAATTTTCAGTGTTTGTGACCTTTTCTCAGTAACTTTTTATAAACAAATTGCCAAGTCTTTCTTCCAAGGTTCCTCTCCATAGATTCAAACCTCCAATCTTTTAGTCAGCAGTCAAATACATTAACTGTTTTGCATCACCTAGGGACTTCTAAAATAAGCATATAGCTCATGTTTTTTAATAAAGACAGCTACAGCTATAGTCAGCACCTCTACCATACCCATAAATCTAAAAACCTATTGCAGACACGCTGAATCTGACTCAGAGAAACACTGCTGCAGAGTAGAACAGATTCAAAGGATTTCTAAGGCTGTAATCTTTTTGGAAGCAGGTTGTCACTTCTTTCTCCTGCAGAGGAACTGATGGGTTTCAACTAATGACCTTTGGTTTACAACCAAACTCAGCGCCAAACAAACCCACTGCTATTTAGCTGATACCGACACACAAGAATTGTCGTAGGACAGAGTGGAACTGCCCTGGTGTTTCCAAGGCTGTAATCTTTACAGAAGGGGGCTCTGGTGGCTGAGTGATAAGGAGTTGTGCTTCCAATGCAAAGGCAGGTGGCTCAAATCCACTGGTCATTCTGTGGGAGAAAGTTGATCATTCTCATCCCATGCAATTTACTGTCATTGAAAACTTGCTGTAGGGTCAGCTATGAGTTGATTTCCAATCCTGACTGTACGTACAACAACAATCTTGTTTTTTCCTTCCTCTCTTGTAGGTATTTTTTTTTTCCTTGTGTACCGTTAAATTGGATTCAACTGGCACAGGAGGAGATTGTCCCGCCTCCAGCGGAGCATCTGGTGGCTTTGAACAGCGTGCCTTCGGGATTGCAGTGCCACTTCTTGCCAATAGGCCACCAGAGCTCCCCTAACAACAATCTTTATAGAAGCAAACTGCCTCATCTTTCTTCCCTGGGGCAGTCATGGTGGGTTTGAGCCATTTAACTTCTAATTAGCAGCTGGGAGTTTAATCAATGCACAACCAGGTCTCCTTCCATGATCACGAAGGGGTGGGGGAGGGAGGGGACTTAAAATCACCAAAACAAAACAGAAACACCCAGCCCATAAATGATAGCACACTGCAGAAAGCAAACTGGTCTCAGAGTAGGTGAGAAGACAGCCAGAGTCACCCACATGCTATGAGAGCAAACAGGGGGTTGACAGAGCTGCCCAAACTTGAGCAAGATGAAAAGGATCAGTTCTGGCAAGGAGGCCACGGTGCCTGCAGGGCTGGAGGTAGAGCGGGGGTGGAAGAACAGAGTCTAACAAAAGCAGGCAGATGCGTCCCAGCACGGAAAAAATGAATTGCCCTCAATACAGCCTCTTGGGTAAGGGAGAGACACCCCAACTCAGAACTATTGAGAGAGGACTACTGGGAAGAGTTAAGATTATTGAGAGGATTGGGGATAAGGGCTTACGTGCCTGGCGTCTCCTTAAGGCCCAGTTTGTGAAGGAATTTTAGTTACAGCTTTAGGATCCTTCAGGGCTTGACTGGTACCCAGAAGATGAATGGTCCAAACCCATCAGCAGCTCCATGGCCCAAAGATGTGGCAGTTTCCTTCCATAAAGATTCACAGCCTTGGATATGAGGCCATTCTATTCTGTAGTGTTGCTGTGCTTTGAAATGAACTCAGTCACAGCGCCTGTGGGTTCGGACACTCACTCGGACCACACAGAAGGTAATTGAGAACCACAAGGTGTAAGGCATTGTAAGTACTTTTGAAAAGAACTCTGGTGTCACAACAATGAAATGCTTAGCTAATGACAGGAAGATCACATGCTTGAATCCACACAAGAGGAAAACAGACCTTTAGAGATTATTTCTATTCCAAGGATCCCCGTTGGAACAATGTCAATTTAAAAATTAAGGTGCACTTGATCTAAGTGATGGTCTTTTAAATTTCTTGCTATGCATTTGAAAGTCAGACAATGACTAAGTTTGATTGAAGAAGAATCAATGACTGAGTTGTGGTGTTGAAGAAAAGTACGGAATATTCAAATATGGGCTATCAAAAGAACAAGCAAATATATCTTGTAGAAAGTGCAACCAAGTTACTCCTTAGAGGCAAAGATGGTGAAACTTCATCTCATATACTTTGGGCATGTTGTTAGGAGAGGTTAATCCTTGAAAAAAATTATGCCATGCTTGGAAAGGTGGAGGGTCAGTGAAAGGGAGGAATATCCTCAAGGAGGTTGGTTAAATTGACACAGTGACTAAAACCATGGGCTCAAACATATCAGAGATGAAGAGAATGACATAGCATGGCACAAGGTTCATATCCATTGTTCATAGAGTCTGCTTGACAGCATTTAACAATAACAACATGAGCTGGAATCAACTAACCATATACAACACATGCTTTCCAAGTATTAACTCATTGAATCTTTATTGTTGATGTTCTCTGGTCAGCCCTCAACTCATGGTGACCTCAAACACAAGGGAACAAAAAAACCACTGCCTGGTCCCATGTTGTCCCCATGATTTTCAGAAGCAGATCAACAGGCCTTTCTTCCTACTCTATGTGAGTCTGGAAGCTGTGTTGAAACCTGTTCAATGTCATAGCAACAAATAAGCTACCAATGACAGAATGGTGTTAGCTACACCTGAGGTCTACTCATCAGGAACGGTGCCCTGGTCTCCCTCATGGAGAGGAATGACAGTAACTCTATGAAGTAGATGCTTATCATCCCATTTTACAGATCAGGAAACTTACCCAATAACACACAGTTAATAAGGTGACACAGAACTAGAGTCTGTCCTTGTGTCCACTACATTCCCTGGTTTGGTGGTGGTGGTTGCTGTTTTTAATTAATTGTAATGAAAGTTTTCAGAGACTTTGGATTTCCATTCATTCTTTGTACTTTTCTCCCTGCCCACCCCTCCCCCTCAGTTCGCTCTTCTCTTAGAAAAGTAAAAGAAAAATTCTTTCATTGTTATACAATCCCTCCTCCCAAGTCCACTCCACTATGCAGCCTTCATTCTGGACTCCTGTCATAACAATAATACCTGATTATAGATCTCTTTTAAACAGCTCTCCCTCATCTGTTTCAATGCAGTATACAGTATTTATCCTCTCTTAGATTTCCCCCCAACTCTGAATTCAGTCCTGTTTTACAACAGTGGCACTATGCAGTATTTGTCCTTTTGTGACTGAGATATTTCACTCAGCATAATGTCCTCCAGGGTCACCTGTTTTGTATAATATTTCATGAGTTTCTTGTTTTTCAGCACAGCATAGTATTCTGTTGTGTGAATATACCAGAGCTTCTCTATCCATTTGTTTGTTGATGGGCACTTAGGTTGTTTCCAACCCTTTGCTATTATGAAAAAAAGCCGTGATAAACATGGGTGTGCATTGTTGTTGGTTTTTAATTATAAAGTAAGTTTGATCTTTCTAGGAATATGCACTGCTATCCCAAACACAGCATCCCTCTGGCAGTTCAAGTCCACCAGCCGCTCCACAGAAGAAAAATGGGTAATCTCTTCCGTTGGAACTGACAGGCTTCAAAAACCCACTGTAGGATCAGCTATGAGTAGGTTCCCTTTCGATGGCAGTGATAGAAGTGGAAGATCCTAAATGGTTACAAGTTAGATGAAAGAACTAACCACAGCCAGGCCAGTCTGCAGGAAGTTCACAGTTCCTTGATTTTTTCCCACCCCATTCCCATGGAGTAGCTGAGCAGGAGGGGGAAGTTCGAATTTTCTTTTGCTAACAAATTCAATTGTATTTGTAAATAAGCAGTTGAAACTAACCTGATCCCTAGTAACTGTAAAGGTATTTCTTTTAAGTAAATGAAAAAATCCCTTCACCAACAGGTTTAGCTTCCCAAGCTGTAGACTACACCCATACATAAAACACCCACACAGTCACACACAGCTTGTAGCAGTGTTTTAACACAGACATAATTATGAGTCACAAAGAAGCATGGCTGGATCATAAAGCAATTGACTGGAAGTTACATAAGCGTGGATGGCATCCATTTTCTACTCCAGCAGTATTATCATGGGGCAGGCATTTTGGGTTGGATATTAAATTAACAGAAGGCTGAATAGGCTAGCTTTTGTGATTAAATCCTAAAGGTGGATATCTATCTGTTTAATCACTGTGGGAAAAGAAACATTTCATGAATTATCAAGTTATTGTTGTATACTATCAAGTCACAAATAACTCATAGCTGACCCTCCAAAACGTTTTCAGAGGTTAATACCAGGCAAGGAGGTTACCTGTCTTTATCATGCAGAGCGGCTGGTAGATTTGGGAAATTTTTACCACTAAACCAGCCAAGTTCCTTAATTGACCACCAGTCCAAGGGTAAACCTAAATGCTGCTTCCAAAAAGGTGCTTCACCTGCAAATCAAAGATGATGGGAATTTGCTCCCTGGGATCAATTTATTTTCACAGTACTGTGCTTTAGAGAGAAGTACCCATCAATAGGGAGGGCAGAGGTAGTTCAGTGGTGTTATTATTGTTATGTGCCGTCGAGTCATTTGCGACTCATAGCGATCCTATGTACAACAGCCCTAAACCCTGCTCTATCCTGTGCCAATCGCACTGCCTCTGACACACCCATCCCGATTATCCCAGTCACTGAATCAATCCACCTCATAGAGGGTCTTCCCCTCCTGCACTGTTCCTCCATCCTCCCAAGCATGATGTCCCTCTCCAACGACCTGTTTCTCCTTACAAACCTGTCCAAAGTATGTCAGACGAAGCCCCAGAATCCTTGCCTCCAAAGAGTAGCCTGGCTTAACCCTCTCCAGGATGAATCTGTTTGTTTTCTTGGCAGTCCATGGTACATTCAATACTCTTCTCCAGCACCACAGCTCAAAGGCATCAAATCAGTTCAGTGGTAGAATTCTTAAAACTCACAGGAAATCCAGGTCCAAATACCAAATCATGCCTTACATGTCTAGCCAACACCTTTCTGACAGTGGAAGCTTATATGTTGCTGTGACCCTGCAGAGGTTTTAAACTAATTTCAAATTAAGTTGAAGTAGAAAGACAGACCTGGTGACCAGCCTATGAGAGCCTTATGTATGGATCACAGCCCAGTATTGATCAACAAGAAAGTACAAAAAGCAAGCAATGTTTCATTCCATAGTACCTGGAGTCACCATGAGTTGCAGGACAACACTATGGCAGCTTCCAGCAACAACATAGTGAACAGGAGGTCAAAGTGGTGAGGAAGCATAAGATTTGCCCAAGATGCCCATCTACCCAGTTTTTTTAAAAAGACATCACACTAGAAAAGGTGGAATTTCAGAAGAAGAGAAGAAGGCCCTCAACAAGATCAACTGACACAGTGACTGTAAGTAACAGTGGGCCAGAACAGATCAATGATCACAAGGACGGCATAGGATAGGGCAAAGGTCAGATCTGTTGTTAATAGGGTTGCTAGGGGTCAATGGTACCTAACAACAACGACCCAAGATACAAACTATGACCTGATTGTAACATTTCTATTGTTTCTTTAATTATTCTTTTTATTATTCCATCATGTATTTAACTATTTTTCTGTTAATGGGCATTTAAGCTAGCACATTTCTATGGATGCTAAGCCAAAGCACAGGGGCATTTCGATAGATCTGCCAAATTGCTCTCCAAAAAGTATGTACTAGCTTGCAAAGATATGTAAGAATCATAGCCAGTGCTGACTGGGAGCTCACTGTACCCAAGGCACTTTCCCAAATGCTCTGCATGAATTGATTTGTTCATTTCTTAAAAGAACCTTTTAAGATAAGTATTTTTATCTCCATTTTGCATATTTAGAAATGCAAACCCAGAGATATCAAATACTTTCACCAAAGTCATAGAGTAGTCATTTGGATGCTACAGCACATGTTCTTAACCAGGTGCCTTTTGCACTTTATTATTTAAGGTGCACCCGATCCAGGCCATGGTCTTTGCAATTACTCTCTATGCATCAGAAAACTGGTCAAAATTGGACTAGAGATGATAGAAAGTGAATTGATGCCTTTGAGCTGTGGTACTGAAGAAGAGCGTTGAATATACCATGGGCTTCTAGGAGAATAAGGAGCTTCATCCTAAAGAGGATGAAACCAGGCTGCTCCTTGGAGGCAAGGATTCTGAAGCTTCATCTGACATACTTTGAGCATGTTGCAGGGGGTGGCCAGTCTGTGGCCCTTGTGTAGTTGTACATTATTACCCCTCCTAAGGCACAGTGGCACAAAGTATTAAGTGTTGGCCTGCTAGTAAAAATGCAACAAGGAATGAATGGAAATCCAAAGTCCCTGTAAATGTTCATTAAAATTAATAATAATAATAATAATTTTTAAAAAGTTGGCAGTTCAATTCCACCAGCCACTCTAAGGGAAATTGAGACAATCTTTTTCCGTAAAGATTTATAGCCTTGAAAACCCAGTGAGGGATGAATATGCTCGACATGCTTTAAAGTACAAAGCTGGCACAAAGGATAGATTAGAAAGTTGACTCAATGTGGCTATTTCTCCAATAGCTGTTACTGTTGTGTACCGTCGAGTTGATTTAGATTCTTAACAACTCTATAGGCCAGAGCAGATCTCCTCTAAAGTGTTTCTTAGACTGTAATCCTTACAAGCACAACTGCCAAGTCTTCTTTCAGTGGAGACTCTGGTAAGTATGGATCACTGAATTTTTGGTTAGCAGCTGAGCTTAACTATTATGCAAATACAACTCCTTACTTCCCTAGTTGCTTGTTATTTATTGTGATTCTTAGGTGCTGTCAAGGAAACTACCACAATAGCAGCCCTACTGGCCACAGATCTGAACCTTGCCCTATCTTGTGCCATCTTTACAATCCTATCATTAGAGTTACTGTGATCCCTCTTGTTGAAGGTGTTCTTCTCTTTCTCTGACCTTTCACCTTCCTCAGCATTATGTCATTTCCCGATTACTAACCCCTCCTGACAACATGCCCGAAGTATATAAGATAAAGTTTTATTATCTTTGCTTCTAAGAATCACCTTGGCTATACTTCCTACAAGATACTCTTGTTTGTTCTGTGGCAAATTCTGTGGGATATTCAGTAGCTTTTACTATTTAATTGTGTGTTGAACACCACAATTCAAAGACATCAGTTAATCATTCTTCTGTATTTATTGTTCCACTTTCAGATGAAAGAAAGTAACTGAAAAGAAGATGTCTTAAATCAGGCACACCTTAGGGAGTTTTTCTTTTGTTTCTGTTTATTATTATTATTATTATTATTATTAATTTTAATGAAAATTTACAGAGATTTTGGATTCCTGTTCATTCATTGTTGCACTTTTCTCCCTGCCCACCCCTCCCCTACAGTTCGTTCTTCTCTTTGAAAAGTAAAAGAAAAATTCTTTCATTGTTATGCAATCCCTCCCCCCAAGTCCACTCCACTATGGAGCCTTCGTTCTGGACTCCTGTCATGACCATAATACCCAATCATATATACCTTTTTAACAGTTCTCTCTCTCATCTATTTCAGTGCAGTATACATGATTTTTCCTACCTGTCTCAGTCTCCACCCAATCGCTATGTCAGTCCCATTTTACAACAGTAGCACTATGCAGTATTTGTCCTTTTGTGACTGAGATATTTCACTCAGCATAATGTCCTCCAAGGTCATCTATTTTGAATACTATTTCATGAGTTCCCTGTTTTTTAATGCAGCATATTTTTCCCATTGTGTGAATATACTAGAGCTTCTCTATCCATTCCTTTGTTGAATGGCACTTAGGTTGTTTCCAACTCTTTGTCATTGTGAAAAAAGCTGCAATAAACATGGATGTGCATATATCTTCTTGGGTGGCAGTTATAGTTTCTTTGGGGTATATTCCCAGTAGTGGAATTTCTGGGTCAAATGGTATTTGTATTTGCAACTGTTTGAGAAAGCGCCATACTGCCTTCCAGAATGAGTGCACCATTTTATACCCACCAGCAGTGAATAAAGGTTCCAGTTTCTCCACAACCTTGCCAGCATTTGTTGTTTGCTGTTCTGTTAAATTTTGCTATTCTTCCTGGGGTGAGATGATATCTCATAGTTGTTTTGATTTGCATCTCTCTTAGAGCTAGGGATTTTGAACATTTCTTCATGTGTTTGCCATCCGAATGTCTTCTTTGTTGAAGATGGGACCTTCTAAGAATCAAATCCCTATGCACATCAAAAAAACTTCTCCAACAGAGTAAAAATGGAAGCCACAGACTGGGGAAAAGTATTTGGTAATGACATGTCAGATAAGGGACTTATATCTAGAATTTATAAAATACTTGAGCACCACAAGATAAAGGTAAACAACTCAATTGAAAAATGGGCACAGGATATGAACAGACACATCTTGGTTTTTAAACTGGCATCATTTCTTTAACATTTTGGAGAAGTCCCTGACAAAAGATGCAACATGTCCTCTTATTTCTTGATTGCTATTATGGGTGCTGATTGTGAAGCAATCAAGTAAAATTAAATCATTGACAACTTCAACTTTTCTTCACCTAGCATGATATTGCCAGTGGTACTTTCACAGTAATGGTAATTTTTTGTTTTCTGATATTAAAATGTAATCTATAATGAAGACTGTAGTTTTTGATCTTCAGCAAATGCTTCAAGTTCTCTTCACTTTCTGCATGCCAGATTGTGCCATCCACATAACCCAGGTTGTTAATGAGTCTTCTTCCAAATTTGATGTCACGTTCTAGCTTCTTTAATTATTTGCTCAGCATACACGTAGAAAAGGTGTGTAGAAAGAATATAACTCTAACACATACAATTCCAATTTTAAACAATGAAGTTTCCTTGTTTTGTTTCAGCATTCACTTGTTGGTCTATGTATGGGTTCACATGAGCATAGTTAAGTGTTTTAGATTTCCATTCTTCTCAATGTGAGCTATAGTATATTGTTATCCATATTACCAAATGCATTTATATTGTCAAATACAAAAGTAAACATCTTTCTAGTATTCGCCACTTTCTGCCAAAATCCATTTGAAATCAGAAATGATATGCCTTGGGCTACAGTCACTTCTGAATCCAGTTTGAATTTCTGGCCGATCCCTGTTAATGTACTTTTCCTGAATGTTTTTCATAATTTTCACCAAGATATTACTTGCATGTGATATTAATAATATTGTTCATTCTGTTCGACATTCTATTGGATAAATTTTTTTTTAATGGAAACAAACATAGATATTTTTCAGTCAGTTGACCAGGTCACTTGTCCTCCAAATTCCTTGTTAAATTTGTTGTTATATGCCATCAAGTCAATTCAGGCTCATAGTGATCTATGTATAACAGAATGAAACACTTCCCTAATAGACCCACATATTGACAGAGAACTACCAGAAATACAAGCTGGGTTTAGAAAAGGCTGAGACACTAGGGACACCATAGTCAATGTCACATAGATCTTTGCTGAGAGCAGAAAGTCTTCAATATGGATTGAAGCTCAACGTCAAGAAAATAAAGATTATCACCACTGGGCCAATTCACAGCACATGATAGATGGAGAATAGATTGAGATTGTTAACAGCTTCAGCTTGTTTTGTTCCACAATCAACACTTTTGGAACCAGTAGTTAGAAAATCAAAGATAAATTGGATTAGGGAAATCAGCTTTCAAGGACCTCTCTAGAGTGCTGAAGAGCAAAGATGTCAGTCTGGAGACTAAGGTATGCCTGATCCAGGCCATGGTCTGGTCAGTTACTTGCTATGCATCAGATAGCTGGACAATGAATAAAGATGACAGAAGAATTGATGCCTTTGAGTTGTGGTCCTGGAAGAGAGTATTGACATACAATAGACTGTCAAGAAAACAAATAGGTCTACTGGAGCAGATGAAACCAAGTTGTTCCCTGGAGGTAAGGATTTTGAAGCTCCATCTCACATACTTTGAGTATGTTGCCCAGAGGAACCCATCCTTTGAGAACGACATTATTCTTGGAAGGGTGGAGGGACAGCACAGGAGGGGAAGACCCTGGATGAGATGAATTGACACAATACCTAGGGTAATATGTCAGAGACAGTGAGATTCGCTCAGGATAGGGCAGGATTCTGAGCTATTTTGCACAAAGGGCATTATAAGTCACATGTAACTCAACGATACATAAGAACAACAATTAAAATTGCTAGAGTTCTTACTGATACTGTAAAAGTATCAGTATTATGACTTGAACTCTTTCCTCACAATATGTATTAGAATCCATGCCCTTTATACTTGTGGATGGAATATAGTTTAATGTGATGTAATCACCTTTCATAATGTGTTCTAAGGTAATGCAATCCATCAGCTTAATTCATATCAATAATGTAGGGTGGATCCTTAACCTAATAACTTCTGCATTATACAAAGAGCATCGTAGATAGAGAGCAAGCAAGCACAAAGAACCAAGGAATACCTGAAGCTACTGATAAGAAAGGAATCTGTCTGCCAGGATACTGGCTAAATTGGACAGTTGGCTTCCAGAACTGTGAGAAAATAAATTTCTGTTCTTTAAAGCCTCTGTCTATGGGATCTGTGTTACAGGAACATTTGTTAATGAAGAGATTCAGAGATTGGAGTTGAAGACTAAAAAATCTGCTCTAGATAGTTTCAACAAAGCTGAATTCGCTGAACTTTCAAGGGAAACAATACCAAGTATGAGTCACACAGATGAGAATGATGTAGCCAAACATTCAACCACACTAGGACCCTGTTCTGGTGAGAACCTCTCAGCTGCTACTGAGACCTTTGGAGACCTACAGGTTGTGTCATCATCACAGCTGCCTCAGGAGTATCATAGCCTCCACCTTGGGACGCCATCTCCTCAGAGACAACCAGCTTGTATCGTTCACTCTACCTTCTGAGTTTCTATTGGAAGCTACTTGTGATAGAATCTGGGATGTATACTTTCACTTTGGAGCTTCTGAGGAACAATCCATAAGGATTTGTCCCAGTCTTGAGGTTAAGTATTGGTTAAGCATTGAACTACTAACTTACTCTCAGTGGTTCAAACCCACAAGCCACTCCTTGAAAGAATAAGGAGGCAGTCTTCTGCCATAGTGTTACAGTCTCAAAACTGACTTGATAACAGAAAGTTTTCTATGACACAGTCTGAAAATTCCACCATAGTAAATATGTTTATTCTAATGATTAAATATAAAGATTGTATCTCCTGTTAGTGAACAATTTGAGTGGGAAAGAAAAATGTGATCTATAAATATGCAACTTTTAAAAAAATTAGTCTTTTTTTGCCATTTGTCCTATTAGGATGGAGTTGAGCTATGAAAGGAAACAAGAAAATAGGAGAACAAGCAAAGAGCAGAACTGGAAACCAATAAAGACATAACATTCTCAAACCAAGACAATTGATAATATTCTAATATAGATATAACACTAGAAGACATCAATGGCACTGTCAACTCAGCATCAGCTTCCCTCTTCCTGAGAGGTTCACCCTACCACTACTACTCACATCCAGATGGCTTCTATAAGCTATACCTTATTTCTATATGTTCTTGCTAACTCTTGTATTAATGTATCTCTCCAGTGAGATTTGACCCGTCTATGGTTGAGCACCTCATCTAAGCTGGAACAATGAGTGCCTTTGCTGATGTCTCTAAATTTGTGACTCAACCGTGAAAACCGTAAGATCTGAAACTGAAAGCTGTTGGTAACCCTGTTTACTGTCCTATAAAGGAATCCAGTCTGTGGTGAAAGAGAAATGAAACCAATTCAACTGATTGGAGCTAAATTTAGAGATTGAGGGTTCCAGAGAAAGAGGGAACAGAGTTTCTATTTCAAGTGGTCCCTGAGTCCCATCTGTCCCACAATCCCTCCTGAGGCTTAATACATCTGGTCAAATTTAAAGAACTATCAATTAAAAGATGCACTGTTTTATATTTCTTAAATATAAAGAACACTTGAAATAAAACTGTTATGTCAATAATTTGTAGACTTACTCTATGTCAAAAACATAGTTTTTTAAAACTATGTGTTAATGGATTTTTTAAAATCTAGTAGTTCGGACATGTAGTGAGGAGAGACCGGTCCTTGGAGAGGGACATCATGCTTGGGAGGGTGGAGGGACGGCGCAGGAGAGGAAGGCCCTCTATGAGGTGGATTGATTCAGTGACTGGGATAATTGGGATGGGAGTGTCAGAGACAGTGCGATTGGCTCAGGACAGAGCGGAGTTTAGGGCTGTTGTACATAGAGTCGCTATGAGTCGCAGGCGACTCGACGGCACATAACAACAACAACAACAAGAAGTAGTTCTTTAACTCTTCCTTTGAATCTAAGTTAATTCAAATTTGCATCCTAAGACTTGCAATAAGAAAAATAATTAATACATTATACGTGTATTTGCGTGAATATGATACATAGAAAGATCTTGAATTGGGAATAGGGTAATGGGGAAAAGACAAGGTGATACACATGACTTAAAGAAAAGGTTGTCACACACAAGAATTTCAAAGAGAATAAATTATTCCCAAAGTAATTATGATTGTTAGTCCTCAAGGTTGCACCAATATAACTTATTAGCACTCTAGTGTATAAACATATCTTGGAGTCCCTAAATGGCACAAATGGTTGTGTGCTCAACTGCCAGCTAAAAGGATGACAGTTCAAACCTACCCTGAGGAACCTTGGAGGATGGGCATAGCAATCTGCTTTTTAAAAATGCTACAAAGCTGTTCTTTCTGCTCAGTCACCATGAATTGGCATCATTAATTCCATGGTATCAAACAAAAATAATGTCCCATCTTGAGGTGAAGATCTAGTGACAGTAACAATATTTTCCAAGAAAAGAAATTTAAATATTTTCTATAATGTTGCCAATGGTCTTTGCAATTACTTGCTATACATCAGAGAGCTGGACAATGACTGAGGATGACAGAAGAATTGATGCCTCTGAGTAATGGTGCTGGAGAAGAGTTTTGAACATACCATGAACCGCCGAGAGAACTAACAGATCTGTCCTGGAGAAGGTGAAACCGAGTTGCTCCTTGAAGGCAAGGATTCTGAGACTCCAACTAATATGCTTTGGGCATGGAGCAAGAAGGGATCGGTCTTTGGAGAAGGATATCATGCTTGGAAGGGTGAAGGGACAGCACAGGAGAGGAAGACCCCAGATGAGATGTATTGATGCAATAACTGGGGTAGTGAGGGTAGGTGTGTCAGAGACAGTGAGATTGGTTCAGGATAGAGAAGGTTTCAGAGCTATTGTGCATAGGGTCGCTATGAGTCATAGCCAACATGACAGTACATAACAACATAATTCTCCAATGAGCACTGTTTTAAATATTACTTTATACATGAGCATCTTCTCAAGATTGGATAAGTCCTCAGAGTCAAAGATCCTTGTCATCGTTAAGTGCCATCGAGTAGCAGGCAACTCATAGCGATCCTATGAAGGAAAGTCCTCAACACGTGTGTGTCTCTCATCCTCTCTCCCGGTTCTTAGGGTTTTCGGAGGCAAGCTATTACGGAAGTGGATGCCGCTCCTGCTTCTAAGCTTGTTTTAATCGGGGAGTTTCACCCAACACTGTCCACCATGGGGAACCAACCATTGACTCATTTGACACATTAGTGTCACAGTGTTCAGCCTCACAGCAACCACAAGTTACTGCCGTACGGCAAGTGGCTACACCAGGGCCATACGACCTAGAGGAATGTTTGAACAAAACCAATGAAAGACAGGCCTGAGGGCCGCGGATTAAAAGTCACCCACCTTTGGCTTGGTTGTATTGATTTCAGTCCAGTAATTATATTGTATGAAAATACGTTACACTGCTAACTGAGATTTCATGCTTACAGGTATTAAGGTCCTGCCACCCACTTTTGCTTTAAATATGGCTTGTGGTCTTGCTTCTGCCATCGTGTGAGCTGTGAACTCACACAGCCTGCCAGATGGCAGTGGGAAGCCCATTAGTTATGCATCACACATGCTGATCAGAACGGAAAGAAATTATGTGCAGATTGAGGAGAGATGCCCTAGCCCACAAAGACTGGAATTTTCTGTATTATGTACAGAAAATGTACAGACATAATCATTATCTGTAGATACATTCATTCCTCTGATCTGAGGACTCAAACCTGGCACTGGTTTCAGAAGAACTCTGGAGAACTGTGTGTGTACGTTCCTGCGATATTCATTAAAGAACCCCATTGAGCAGATGCCCTTTCAAGGTTATCTAGAAAAGTCTGAGAACCAGATTGCAAAGTAATACATCAAATGCTGTGTCTTTCAGGAGAAGTCTCTTCTCGAACAGCTTCTGGGGAGGAGATAGAGGAATTGAGTTAGAAGGGAGCTTGTTAGAATCTCTTCAAGAGGATCTTCTTGAGGAAGTAAAAAGGGAAATGTGGTGTATAAATACAGTTCATGAGGAGGATTCTGAGTAGTACTTTGAAAGGGGCTTAGAGTCCCAAAGTGTATAAAATAACATTAACTGACTGTAAAGTTTATAATCCCTTACATAAAATAAAATATAAGAGTGCCTTTCTTGCTCAACAAAATTCATGAGATTTTATTATACTCATACATTACCAGTACTCTCTAAACAGCTGACACTTATCTAAGGGCTTGCTCAAATGTACTCTCCTGAGAAAAGGTTTCTTTTACTGCTTAAGGAAAATGCAGTCACTGTAAACATGTCCATGGAAACCAACTCTGTAACACATTATCTGGTGGTGGTGGTTTTATTTTCTCATAAGGAACAGATGACCAAATGTTTCTAACCTTGGTTTCCCTAGCCGTGAAATAAAGACTAAATGCCCTTTTTCTCATGTGCTGGGAAACACGTAAGTAGGAGACAATGAGATATAGGGGCTCAGGGCCATGAGCATCTCTCTGAAAGGGCCAGAGAGAATGAGAATAGTACAGCCCCTCACTGCCCCAGAGTAGAAAGCATATGTAGCCCAGCTTCATGGTACCTCTAGAGACACACCAAGAGCAAGAGGTGTGCTTATTAGTTGTTGACTCATAGACTCACAGGTGTAGTACTATTAATGGGGTTTATTAGAGAAGTAAGTTGAAGAGTCGGGGAGGCAAAGAATAGTACCTAAAACAAGTTCAGGGTTTCTCCCAGCAGATCTAAGGCACAACTCCTCAATTAGCACAGGCTCTGGTTTCAGTTTGTCAGTCAAATCCAAATCATCCAGCAAGGTTTGCCCCAAAGAACTTATAAGTCGGCTTCTCTTTCAAGAACTGTCAAGGACAGCAAAAATCTTTAACTGTGGCCAGCACTAATGCAAGAAGCCACAGGTCACACCTTGCTGCAGTTTCTCCACAGCAATGCCACAGTCTCTCCAACACCATCACCAGAGTCTCACTAACAGGTTCAGCTCCAGTCTCCCTCCAGCTTGCTGCCACAAGTTTTGCTTGCCTCAAGTCTCACTGTCCCAAAGGTGTAAACACACTCTTTCTCTTATCCAAGTCCCACATCTGTGAATGATTTTCAAGACTGTGTGTCTGCAGTTAAAGTAGTTGGAGACCAGAGGAGCCTAATTGGAATGGCTAAAACCCCTCAACTTTTAGGCAAACACCACAGATGCTGTGATTAAAAAAAAAGTCGAGTCATTTCAGCTGGAAAAAGCTTCAATTTCAAATATAAGAAAAAAAAATTCTTTCTGACCTATTTCCCCATTTTTCTGAGAAAGTCAGACAAATCAACAAATATTTACAGAGCACGTATTTTAGATCCAACAATCTTTGAAATCTAAAATTAGCTCTGAGGAAACCTCAAAAGTTATAGTCACATTAATTTGGACTCACAGGGACCCTCAATGTGTCAGAGCTGAATTCCATCAGTTTTCCAGTGATTACCTCCTGGGAGGTAGTTGATCACCAGACTTTTCTCCCAAATATCTTTGGGTGAACTAAAACTTCAATCCCCTTAGGTAGTAGCCAAGCATATCACCCATTTGCACCACCCAGGGACCCTGAGGAAATTTTAACATCAAAAAACCCACTACATTATGCTAAGTGAAATAGCTCAGTCACAAAGGTACAAATACGGCATAAGCCTACTATTGTAACAATAGGATTGAGGCAGATTTGGGGTCAGATGGGAAATGCAGTTGGAGAGAAGAGAACGGAAAGAATAGATAGATAGAAACACTGTACTGGAATGAGTGAAAGGAACGACAATTTGTTGGGACAGACAATTAGAAATCATGTGTATGACAAGTAGTAGCCTGAAACAGGACAAGTATTACAAAGGGAATTGGAGGATGATGAAACCAATCTGTCTGTAATCTTTCACTAAAAAACCCCAACAATGACAACTACACTATGGGGATAAACCTCACTGCTGCCAAGTTGATTCTGACTTACAGCAACCATCCATCATGATTCTGAGACTATAGAGAAGTTTGTCCATATCTCCCACAAGATTCAAAGAGCTGGTGTCACAGTTACCACTTGGACCTGTTACAAAGGACTCCACCAAGGTTACTTGAGAAAACCCTAGAAGACCATAAGCTTTCTGTTGTTGTTAGCTGCCATTTCTTGCTATGCATCAGAGAGCAGGACAATGAATAAAGATGACAGAAAAAGAATTGAAGCCATTAAGCTGTGGTGCTGGAGAAGAGTATTGAATATATCATGGACTGCTAGGCGAACAAATAGGTTCATCTTAGAGAGGGTGAAACCAGGCTGCTCCTTGGAGGCAAGGAATTTGAAAAGCTTCATCTGACATACTTTGGTCATGTTGCAAAGAGGGACCAGTCCATGCACCATGCATAGTAGGATGGAGGGACAATGCAGAAGGGGAAGATACTTAATAAGATTGTAACTGGGGTAATCGGAGTAGCTTTGCCAGAGACAACGAGGTTGGTCCAGGATAGAGCAAGGCTCAGAGCTGTAATATATAGTCACTAAGGGTTACAAGCAACTCAATGGCACTTACAACAACAATAGTTCACCTCCCAACCCATCCCAACACAGACGCACAGATGTGAATTCACACACACACACACACACACACACACACACATACACACAATGTCATGGCAACTCCTTACTTATCAGAAGTTGACTTCAAAGTCTGCCTAGCCTTAATCATGATACTCAGCCCTATCCTATCCTCTGATTGCATTGTTCATGTACTGGACAGTTGTAATTCTTAAGGTTTCTGTTGGATGGTTTGGGGAAACAATTTGCATGTCTTTCTCCCTAGACTGTTGTAGTCTGGAAATTCCACTGAAACATCATAGCAGTATGCAACCTCCATTGCCAGATGGGTAGTGGCAGTGCTGGAGGTACACTGACCAGGAGTAGAATCTGGGCTTTTGTACAGGGAAAAAAAGAATTCTCATGAAACAACTACCATCACAAACTGCAATACTGTTTTATATGCCATTGTGTTGGCCCTGAGTCATAGCAACCCTATGTACATGAGTATGAAACCCAGCTCATTCCTCTACCTTTCTCACACTCTCGACTGAGCCCACTTTGGTTATCACTATATCAATCATTATTGTCAAAGACCTCTTTGAATGAAATTCTTCATACTTTCCCCCAGTATAATGTCCTTCTTCAAGACTGACAACATGCCGAAGGTATGTGAGCAAAGTCTCACTCATCACCCTTGCTTCTAAGAACCTTGGCTGCACTTCTTACAAGATTAATGTGTTTGTTTTTTAAGTAGTCTTTAGTGTGTTTAATACTTTCCAATAACATCACATTTCAGAGGCACCAATACTTTTTTGGTCTTCCTTATTCAATATTCAATTTTCATATGCATATAAAATTTGCATCCTTTTTAAAACTTTAAAGACATCCTTAACAGCAGATTTGCCCATTTTAAGTTCAAGCTTCTCTGAAGAAATTGACTCGATGGCATATTAATTGACATATTTCAATAAATGGACAGTGCCCTGTATGCACTCACCAGCTTGTGCCAAGAAATCTGGAGGACAACCACCTGGCTGGCCAATTGACTGGAAGAGATTCATATTTGTTCCCATTTGAAAAAAAAAAAGGTGACCCAACAGAGTGTGGAAATTATCGAACAATATCATTAATATCACATGCAGGCAAGATCCTGCTAAAGATTATCCAAAAACTACTGGAACAGCATTTCAACAGAGAACTGCCAGATGTGCAGGCTGGATTTAGAAGAAGCCATGGTATGAAGGATATTATAGCTAATGTTAGATGGATCTTAGCTGAAAGTAAGGTATCAGAAGAAAGCCTATCTGTGTTTCATTGACTATACAAAGGCACTTGACAATGTGGATCAAAACAAACTGTGGCTAACTCTGAGAAGAATAGGAATCCCAGGACATTTGATTGTGCTTATACAAAATCTATATTTGGACCATAAGGCAGTCAGTCATCAGAACAGAGCAAGAAAACTTTGTGTGGTTCAAAATCAGGAAAGGTGTACACCAGAGATACATCCTATCTCCATACCTTTTCAATCTAAATGAAGAACAGATCATTTGGGAGGCTGGGATCTTTGAGGGGGAATGTGGCATCAATATTGGAGGAAGACTTGTCAACAACCTGCTTTATGTAGATGACACGACCTTCCTTTGTGAAACTGAGAAGGGTCTGAGCCATTTACTGCAGAAGATCAAGGACTGCAGTCTTCAATATAAATTGAAGCTCAACATCAAGAAACAAAGATTCTTACAATTTGGCAGGTTGGCAGCATCATGATAGATGATGAAGAGACTGAGAATGTTAACACTTTCAGCTTGCTTGACTCCACAATCAACACTTTTGGTACTAGCAGCTAGGAAATCAAAAGACTAATTTCACTGGGGAAATCTGCTGCTAAGGACCTCTTTAGAGAACTCAAGAACAATGATGTAATTCTAGAGACTAAGGTGTGCCTGATACAGGCCATGGTCTTTGCAATTACTTACTATGCACCAAAGAGCTGGACAATGACCAAAGATGATAGAAAAAGAATTGATGCCTTTGACTTGTGGTTCTGGAGAAAAGTATTTACTATACCATGGACTGCTAGAACAAACAGGTTCATCCTGGAGAGGGTTAAACCAGGCTGTTCCTTGGAGGTAAGAATTTTGAAGCTTTGTCTGAAATACTTTTGGCATGTTGCAAGGAGGGACCAGTCCTTGAAGAGGGACATTATGCATGGAAGGATGGAGGGACAGACAGTGCTGGAGAGGAAGACCCTCAATGAGATGGATTGACTCAGTGACTCGTGACTGGAGTAGGGGGGGTAGGTATGTCAGAGACAATGAAGTTAAATCAAGATAAAGCAGGGCTCCAAGGTGTTATGCATAATATTGCTATGAGTCGCAAGTGACTTGAAGGCACATAATAACAACAGCAACAACAACAGTACATTTTTTGATTTCTTGCCTGCTGTTACCATGAGTGTTGATTGTAGATCTGAATAAAATTAAACCCTTGGCATCTTCTGTATTTTCTCACTTATCAGTATATGAGAATGTTTGTATTCTTGATATTGAGAAATAATCCATACAGAAAGCTGTAGTCATCTTCACTTTTAGCAAGCAAGTTTGTGTCATCTCTATAATTCAGATTTTTGATGCATTGTTGTTGTTTGTCATCAAGTTGGAACCAGCTCATAGCTGACTCCCCTGAAGTTTTTCAGAGGCAGTTACTCAAACAGGAGGAAATTATTTATTCTTTTCCAGTGGAAGAATCAATAGGAGACCTAATTAAGTGGAAATAATATTCCTTTTTCGTATACAGAAAGAGTCAACATTGCAAAAACCACAATTCTACCAAGTTTATTTTTCAGAGATAGAAGGATAAAAATGATGGGTAAGGCACCATGATATTAACACCTACCACACAGCTGTAGCAACTGAAACAACATGGAAATGATAAAGTGACAGACATTTAAGTCAGTGAACTAGAATTGAAAATTCAGAAATCAGTCCTTCTATCTCTGGTTAATTGATATTAAACAAGAAAACAAAACATGTCAGATGGAGAAACAACAGAAAAACTGGACATCTCCGTACAGAAAATTAAAATAGAATTCCTATCTTAAACTGGACATCTCCCTACAGAAAAGCAAAATAGAATTCCTATCTTACATTATACACAAAAGTTTAAAGTGGATTAAAGGCTTAGGGTAAAATGAACAACTATGAAAATCAAAAGAAATAGTTACAAATTTATAAGACTATCATTGTAAACATCTTCTAGTACTACAAGTCCTAGATGGGGATTACTATCTTGAATCAGCCGCGTGTAGTGTAGGGGAGTCATTGTTTTGGACACTTGGTATAGATGAGGCCTTCATCTTGGAATCAAGACTGAGCTTGCTTATCTTAATGCCACAGAAAATTGATTGTTGCTTCACTTGTAGTTGGGAGGGTCCTGTGTGAAGCAGTTGAATTCTGGAGGGTAGAATGTTTTGATATAATTGAGTCTGGTGTAAACTGTTTGGTTGCTGTTTATTTCATTTTTGATTGAGTGTAAGCTGATAGAGCATTTTGATTTAATAATCAGCTGTGGGCTGGAAGCCTCTTTTAAATCCATCAGGACCTAGTAGGTGGGCCTTTGTGTTTAAAAGTAAATTGGACCTGATGTTCATTTTGTTTGGGGAGAATATTGTTCTAAGTGGTACAGCACTTGTCTGCCAGTTTGCTATACTGGGATAACTTTGGGTTGCTGTGAAAGCTGTTCATTGGTGTGTCAAATACCATAAAGGTTACCCATGATGGACAGGGTTTGGTAGAGCTCCCAAATTAAGACAGATTTGGAAGCAGGATTGGTATCTACTTCTTAAAAAACAGGTCTTTGAAAACCCAATTTAAACTAGAGGAACAATAAAAACAGGATATAGATATTTTGTTCATAGGCTTGCTATGAGTTGTACTCTACTCGATGGCACCTAACAACAACAACAACTTCACTTGTAAAGAAAAACATGACCTGGATGTACTAGAGAAAGGGGAAAGAGTGCTGGGGAGGAAAGTGAACAATGACCTTTAGTTGTGATGGATGCAATATGAACACTCCTTGCCTTCAGGGAACATCCTTTCAAATACTCACACCAGAGTCTTAGAGCTGTGGCTATCAAGGCTAATTGTAAATCAGAGCACCTAGGAAACTTCCTGAAACTGTCAAGCCTTTAGTATATTTTAACCCCAAGGATTCTGAAGCTTCATCTGACATACTTTGGACTTGTTGCAAGGAGGGACCAGTACTTGGAGAGGGACATCATACTTAGGAGGGCGGAGGAACAGGGCAGGAGAGGAAGACCCTCGCTGAGATGGATTGATTCAGTGACTGGGGTAATGAGGGTAGTAGGTGTGTCAGAGACAGTGAGATTGGCACAGGATAGAGCAGGTTTTAGGGCTGTTGTACACAGGGTCGCTATGAGTGGCAGTCAACTTGATGGCACATAACAACAAGAACAACAACAAAGTCTAATGAGTCAACATTTCCAGAATAGGCAGAGGTGTGACTTACAGAGGTGATAGGGTGGAGTCATCCCAGAGCTTTCTTTGCTGTGACTGTTTGTTTATGTTCAGCATGATTTTGTTTGAAGAGTAAATTCAATGGCTAAAATAAGAATAATATAAATTAATGATTTTTTTTTAAAAGAAAAGCTCAAGTCTGATGGATTTCTTTGTAGGAAATTATTTCTAGAGTTTCAATCATTCATTATCAAATAGTTATGGGTCACTTGCTATGGTACTAGGGTCCCATCTGTGAACAGGACAGTGTTCCAGTTTTTAGGTAACTGTCTCCACTACAAATTGAGCATCCAAGACTCTCAATTTCTGTTTAGGTTTTATTCCTTAACAGAAACAGATGTTCTTCCCCTAATTCCACACATACCTTCTTACCCTGACCCCCTTTCTCACCATTCCCTCCCTTCACAAAGTCATTTATATTTATTTGCAAACACAAATTGTAATGCTTACTCATCTGAAGTGCATTAACCCCAGCATATTTCTACCATTTGTTCTCCAGTTCAACATGCACATCTATGGATCACATGCTGCTGCTTTTCAGTTTCATTCTCTCCTGAGTTATACTCAATATGACATGTAGGAAAAGTAGAGCAGGATGTTGCTATGCATGTACCTTGACTAGATGTGATTTGATGGGCAACATAGACACAATCCATCTATCACCAAGTGTATGCTGAGACATTCCAGAAAATATAACAGCAAATCTAGCCTCTTGTGAGGGATGATGAGGCAACAAAGGTTTCTCCCTTCGGTCATCTGCATGTATAGGGAAGGAAGAATTTTCCAAAGTGAGGACCAAATTGTCTCTTCTTGTAGTCCAAAACCAAGATAATGATGGCCACAGAGTCAATAGCTTCCGAGTAGGGATCGACTTTTTTTTCCTTCCTTTTTGTTTTATTCCATGTGAAAATAGGTCTAGTGAGTGACTTTTTCCACACTTTTTGAAGGATATTTCACTACCTTTGGGAAGAAGAAAATAAGGTCCAATTCTAGGTGAAATCAACCCCTGGTAATGATGGTCCTCTTAACTTCTTTTCACCTTTGTTCCCCTTAATCCTCTTTCAACTGCCATTTCTCCCTCATCAGCACCCACACATCTACCCTATTCTAGAACTTTGATGCCCCAGGTCCCACTGAATGTCTGCCTCTTTATTAGAACATGACAACTCAGTCCTTACCACCTCACTGACCATTCTAACTCCCGATCACCCCACACATGTCAAAGTAGGGTTTTTCTTAGAGCTTTCAGTGGTTGAGTTTTGAGAAGTAAATCACCAGCTATTTCTTTCAATGCAATGCTGGATGCACACAGTAGCTAAGAGTTAACTCTCTGCAGCAAATAGAGACACAGTTCACTAGCCACCACTTCTGTTAAATAATAAGGTAGATACAGCTGCCCTATTTGGCAGTTCCTTCTTCTTTCCTGTTCCACATTGTTCTTGCTGAATTGGCTAATCAGAGGAAAAGGATGACCTTTCTAGAGTCTACTTATCTCTCTAAGAACCCTTCAAACTCACTATTGTGCTTTCGCCATCTATTGTGCTTTCGCCATCACCAAATGTCAGGCTCTGAGATACTTGACTTTTCTGGTAAACACAGTTGCTCAAATAAATTGCAGGCACGCCTTAGAAATAAAGCAAGTTCAGTTCCAGACCACTGCAGCAAAGCAGATATCACGATAAAACAAGTCACACATATTTTTTAATTACCCTGTGAATGTATAAGTTGTGTCTATATTATATGGTAGTCCATTAAATATGTAAGAGCATGATGAAAAAATTTGGAATACTGTGAGAAGCAGAGCTCACTGGTGGGCTAGTAGATAAGGAGTTGCACTGCCAACCCAAAGGGATGTGGTCCAACTCCATGGAAGAAAGAAGGACAATCTCCTCTCATGTGATTAACAGCCTCTAAAAACCTGCTGGAGGATCAACTATGATTCAGTTGTGACTCAATCGCAAATGACAATAACAACATTGTGAGCTTTAACAAAGTGAGCACACACTATTGTACAAAAGGTTTCAACAGAGTTGGTCAACAAAAGATTGTCACAAACCTTTCATTTTGGTTTTGTTGTTGTTGCTATTCCATAATTTTTTTTAAATCCTTTATGTATTTTATTTTGTTTCTTAAATTTTTTTATCAAGTGCAGGAAGGTTTACAAGTTATATTAGTTAATCAGACATTTTATTTATAACATCAGTTGCCATTAATTAATGTAATTAATGTGATTAATGAACTGTGATATAGAATCAATCCATTATTTTAAATTGCCTTTCCCTATACCCATCTTATCTATTGTTTTTTGCTGTTGTGTGTCATTGAGTCAGAACAGACCCATAGCTGAACCTCCAGTGGGTTTTCAGAGGCAGTTTAATCACAGAAGGAGAATGCCCATCTTTGTCCCAGGGACCAGGTGGTGGATTTGAACTGCATGCCTTAGGGATTGGAGCCTAGCTTCTTGTGAACATGCCACCAGAGCCTTTCCCTTTTTTTTGTTGGGAATGAGCATTATGCATCAGTAAAAGATAAAGTTCTTTTCCGTTATGATGTATTTCTCACCCTTTCCAAGCTGGCCTCAAATTCTTTACCTTAAATCCATTACAATTTCTTTACAAACCTTCAATTTGTAAAAAACACATTATCTGTGAAGAAAAATAAAGCTAAGTGTCATAAACTGAGGTATACCTGCACTTTAGGTTCATTTGCCAATGGAAAAGGAGCTTGCGATGAATCTGAGAAATGTATACTCTACCTCTTTCAGATGTCATCTGTGAATTATTGTAACCGCCAAAGGCAATGTTCCCACACTTGTTCTCTGACCCCAAAAAAGTGACTTTAAAGTAAGGAATTTCAGGTGAGGGTAGAAAGAGCTGAGAGATATATTACAATTGAAAGGAACTTTACCTTATACCACTGCATATTGATCACCTCAAACACAAAGGTAGCCCAAAAGAAAAAGATCCAGTGACCTTGTTACAATCTATCTTCTTTAAAGAGGGGGGGGGGAAGTAATATGTATGTCAAACAGCACTTACGTTTCTTAGATTTTCTGGCATAATTTCAGTTAAAAAATTAATGCTGGAACACTTAAGTGTTTTTCTATGCTCTCCCAACAAAATAGCATTGTTGTTGTTGTTGCTACTATTATGGGCCATCGAGTCACCTGTGACTCATAGCAACCCTATGTACAACCTCCCTAAATCCTGCTGTATCCTGTGCCAATCTTATTGTCTCCGACACACCCATTCCCATTATCCCAGTCACTGAATCAATTTATCTCATCGAGGATCTTCCTCTCCTGTGCTGTTCCTCCACCCTCCCAAGCATGACATCCCTTTCCAAGGACTGATCCTGCCTTGGAACATGTCCAAAGTATGCCAGATGAAGCTTCAGAATCCTTGCCTTCAAGGAGCAGCCTGGTTTAACCCTCTCCAGAACGAACTTGTTTGTTCTCCTAGCAGTCCATACTCTTCTCCAGCACCAAAGCTCAAAGACATCAACTCTTATATCATCCCTAGTCATTGTCCAGCCCTCTGATGCATAGCAAGTAATTGCAAAGACCATGGCCTGTATCAGGAACACCTTAGTCTCCAGATGGGCATCGTTGCTCTTCAGTACTTTGGGGAGGTCTCAGACAGCAGACTTTCCCAATGCAATTCGTCTTTTGATCTCCTGGCTGCTGGTACCAAGAGTA
This sequence comes from Elephantulus edwardii, assembly GCF_000299155.1. Classification (NCBI taxonomy): domain Eukaryota; kingdom Metazoa; phylum Chordata; class Mammalia; order Macroscelidea; family Macroscelididae; genus Elephantulus; species Elephantulus edwardii. The sequence goes on along the minus strand of NW_006399820.1, from coordinate 10,090,733 downwards.
TTGATTGTAGAGCCAAGCAAACTGAAGCTGTAGACAATCTCAATCTCTTCACCATCTATCATGATGCTGCTAATTGGCCCAGTGGTGAGAATCTTTGTTTTCTTGATGTTGAGCTTTAATCCATATTGAAGTCTGAAGTCTATGACCCTCTGCAGCAAGCACTTCAGGTCCTCCTCAGTTTCAGCAAGCAGGGTTGTGTCATCTGCATAACGCAGATTGTTTATGAGTCTACCTCCAATCTTGATGCCACATTTCTCCTCAAAGAGCCCAACCTCCTGGATAATCTGTTCCACATAAAGATTGACAAGATATGGAGATAGGACACATCCTTGATGCACATCCTCCCAATTTTCAACCATGCAATATTTCCTTGCTCTGTTCTGATAACTGCCTCCTGGGCCAAGTATAGGTTTCGCATAAACACAATCAAGTGTTCTGGAATTCCCATTCTTCTCAGAGTTAGCCACAGTTTGTTGTGATCCACACAGTCAAATGTCTTTGCACAGTTAATGAAGCACAGATAGACATTACTCTGGTACTTTCTGCTTTCAGCCAAGATCCATCTGACATTAGATATACTACCCCTAGTGCCATGGCCTCTTCTAAATTCAGCCAGACAGTTCTCTGTTGATGTGCTATTCCAGTCGATTTTTAATAAAAAAAATTAAATAAAATGTTGAGAAAATAACTTTCGATATTAACTATTATTTGCTCTTAAGTAGACCTGGTGGCATAGTTTGTAATGTATTAAGGTGATAACTGAAGGATTAGTGTTTCAAATCCACCAACTGTTCTGTTGTATGAGATGAACAATCTTCTCTCTAAACATTTCCAGACTCAGAAACTCAATGGAGGGTTGCTATGAATCATAAATGAATCAAACCAGAGGTTTTTGTGTTTTATTTGCTTTTAAATCAAAGATATATCATTGAACTTTTAAGCCATCATTGAGCAAGTAAAAAGAATGGTATTTCTTACTTTTTGCCAAGACTTTCTGATTTGTTTTGAACAACTTAAGTTATGAAGAGAAATTTCAGTTATTCTAATAAAAAGAATCTGATTATTGTTTGATGAAAAATTTGATAAAGACATTTAACTTTGTTGAATAAATCAGAAAGCATGTGTATTAGGGTTGTGTCTTTTCATCATGCTAAAAAAGTGAATTTTTAAAAGCTAGAACAGAACCTCAACAGAGAACTTTCAGAAACTCAAGGTAGATTCAGAAGAGGCTATAGCACAAGGCCTGTGGCTGTAACATTGTTGATGCCAGATGAATTTTGGCCAAATGCAGAAAACACCGGAAAGATGTTTATTTTCTTTTATTGACTTTCCAAAGGCATCTGAATACATGGATCATAACAAATTATGGCTAACATTGAAAAGAGTGGGAATCTCAGAACACTTAATTCTGTTCATGTAAAGCCCTATGTAGACCAAAAATCTGTTATCTGAACAGAACAAGGGACACTGCATAAAATCATGAAAATTAGGTACCAGGCTTATTTAATTTCTTCATACTTATTCAATCTGTATGCAGAGCACATCATTCAAGAAGCTGGATTATATCAAGAAGAATGTAGCATCAGGATTGGAGGAAGAGTCATCAACAACTTGCATCATGCAGGTGACACAATCTTGCTTATGCAAAGTGAACATGAAACACTTGTTGCAGAAAATCAAAGAACTCAGTTTTAGATATGGATTGCATTTCAACATCAAGAAAACAAAAATCCTCACCACTCAACCAGTAGGAAACATTGTGATAGATGGAGGAAAAAAATGAAGTTGTCAATTATTTCATCTTACTTCAAGATCCATGATAACAGCAGTCAGGAAAGCAAAAGATACATTGCATTGTAAAAATCTGCTGTCAAAAACCTAATGCGTGAATTTAAAGACTAAGGGGTGCCTGATCCAAGTCATGGATTTTAAATTCTCTCCAAAGAATTCAAGAGTAACAATGCTTGTTCAAAGACTAAGTTGTGCTTGATCCAGGCTATGGATTTTTCAATCACTTACTATGCATCTGAGAACTGGACAATGAATAAGGATAACAAGAATTGACACCTTTGAGCTGTCGTGTTGGAGAAGAGTGCTAAATATCACATGGACTGCCAAAGAGTAAATATGTCTTGGAGGTAGAAAGCGTAGCCGGAGTGCTCCTTGGAGGCAAAGATGACAAAGCTTCATCTAACATTCTTTGGGCGTGTTACTAGGATGGGTTATTTCTAGGAGAAGGAAATCATGCTGAGAAAGGTGGAGGATTGGCAAAAGAGAGGAAGACTCTCAGCCAGATAAATTGTCATAATGACTATAGCAATAGACTCAATAAGTTAGAGATGATGAGGATGGCATAAGATAGGACAGGGTTCAGATTTGTTGTTCATAAGGTCGCTTAGGAATAGAGATTATCCCATGGACTGTCAAAAGAAGAAACAAGCCTGTCTTGGACTAAGTATAAGCAGAGTGCTCCTTAGAGCCAAAGGTGGTGATATTTCATCTCACACAGTTTGGATGTGTTGTCAGGAGGGGCTGGTCCTTGGAAAAAGACATTCCCAAATGGTCAACATATCCAAAATAAGTGAGACAAAGTTTGTTATACTTGCCTCCCGGAAGCATTCTGACTGCACTTTTCCAAAGGCATATATATTTATTCTTTCAGCAGTACATGGAATATTCATGACTTCTACAACACCACAGTTCAAAGACACCAATTTTTCTTCTGTCATCTTTATTCATTGTCCTGCTCTCACATGCGTAGCAAGTGATTGAAAAGACCATGGCCTGAATTAGGCACTCCTTCTTCTTCATAGACCTCAGTCTCCACTGATAGATGAAGAAAAGATTGAAATAGTCAATGATTTCATCCTACTTGGATCCATAATCAACACCCTTAGTATCAGCAGTGAGTAGATCAGAAGACACATTGCACTGGGAAAGTCCCACTCAGAGATCTTTCCAAATTACTGAGGACCAATGATGTCACTTTGAAGATCAAGGTGGCTGTAATGAGAGTCAATTTAAATGACAGTTACATATGTCTATAAAAAGCTTCATTGCCATTGAGTAAGAATAGACTCACTCCAGCAGATTTTCAGAGACTGTAAATCACACAGGTGTAAACAGTTCATTTAGAGAAATGTGTGAGTTCAAATCAACCACTGCTAGGTTGGGAGCACAATTCCCTACCCACCAGGCCACCAAAACGTCTATACGTAGACCATACACCAAGAAGCTATTCTCCAACCTGAACAAAGGAACACTGCAAATTTTAAAATTAGGAAAAGTGTGGGTCAGGATTGTACCTTTTCTCAATACCTATTAATTTCATTTGCTGAGCAAATAATTTAAAAAGGTGGTTTATATGAAGAAAAATGTGAAATCAGCATTGGAGAAAGATTTTTAACAACCTGTGTTATATAGAAGATACAACCTTGCTGCATAAAGTGAAAAAGACTTGAAACACCTGTTGCAGAAGGTCAGAGACTACAGCCTTCAATATTGGTTACATCTAAAGATCAAGAAAACAAAAATCCTCGCCACTGGACCAATAGGCAACATGGTTGTCAAAGACTTTATCTAGCTTGGATTCACAATTGACACTCTTGGTATCAGCAATCAAGAAATCAAAAGATATGTTGCATTGGGAAAATCTGCTGTCAATGACCTTTTCAAAGTGCTAATGAGCAAGAATAGTCGCTTAGCGAGTCAGGTGCTCCTGATTCAAGCTATATTCTTTTCACTTCTATGCTACTATGAATTGGGTTTGTTGTACCATCAAATTGGTTCGGACTCACAACGCCCTACATGCAACAGAATGCAGCTCTTGTCCAGTATTATCTTCACAATGGATGTTGTGTTTACCACAGTTCTCTGAAATACATGAAGTCACTATCAGTTGGAATCAATCCAATGACATCTGGTTTGGTTTTGGGGATACTGACTCACGTGGGTAAGAGCTACAGAAGACATCAAATTTAAATACACCTTGGTATAGATAGATATGCTATTGTATTATTAAGATTTGTATTTCCTTTCCCTTCTCACATTTCTTTTCCTGTTAACTTCACTCTTAGGCAGAATCTCTCTGAGTGGTAGCCTCCACATGAATTAGGCTCATATTTCCCCCACCTCACACCTACCATGGAGAATCCTTTCCTTCAAATAGGTAAAATACTGAGTTGAGGGTCATTTGCCTCGTTTATTTCATATACTCAAACTTTAGAAACAACTATTAAAGCTAAAGGGACAGAAAAGACTTACTGGCCAAGCTTTCACACCTTTCACACTTCACCTCAGCTAAACTACATACATGAGGGATAGTTCCTAGTAGTGAAGCAGGCAAAACCAGCAAATGTTTGAAGTAAAACCTGAAATGCATATGCATATCACATACATACAAATCCACATAGAACCATATGCCTAACAAAGATTTGCTGAGCATCCCAAGAAAACTAATTGATGAAAGAAAAGAAACAAAAATCTCTATCTTTATGGTGTTCACAGTTTAGTGGAGGTTTAGACTGGTGAACACTGCTGTGACAGATACATCACCAGTAGATAACTTTGTTGTCGTTTTATGTCATGGGACCAACTCATAGCTTACTCTCCGGTGGGTTTTCAGAGGCAGTAAATCATACGAGAGTTGATTGCCCACTTTTCTCTCATGGAGCAGCTGGCAGATTTGACCCATGTATCTTTGAGTTGACAGCGTAATTCCTTACCACTTGGCCACTAGAGCTCCTTAGTGGACAAATATGTCCAGTAGAAATTTGTTTTCTCCCAGTTCTGGGAGAGTAGAAGTCTGAATTTAGGGCCAGATTAATAAGAAATTGTTATTTGAGTTGGAAAGACGATCCTTGTTTCCTTTCAAGATCTGTTGGCCTGATCTTTCTTGGAGTTATCCATGTAGCTTAGCATTTATCTTCCCTTGAGTCTAGGTGATTTTCAGTGCAGGGACCCTAAATCCAAAGGATGCACTCTGCTCCCAGCTCTTCTTTCTTGCTGTAGTTAGGTCCCTCCCTCTTTGCTCATTTCTCTGTTCTTTTACCTATTAAAAGATTAAAGCTGATAAAAGCCATACCCCAAGGCTTTGACCTGAGTAAAAGTATTGACTCCACTTTAAGTACCTTACAACTGATTGGCCAATCAAATCATATAATGGAAATGATGGCATCATTAAATAACTGTCAACTCATGAAGAACATTGGTCTAGCCTAATTGACACATATTTTTGAAGGATACATTTCAACATATAATAATAAGAGAAAAAAATTTATATTCTGTGAGGAAGAGTATAATATATCTAAGCTAACATAACTAAGTAAGGGAGAACTTGTGGCTTAGTGATAAAGAGTTGCACTGGTAAACCAAAGGCACACCAGTTGCTCTTTGGGAGAAAGATAGGCAATCTCCTCTTGTAAATATGTCGTTGTTGTTGTTGTTAGGTGTCATCAAGTTGAGTATGACACATAGTGACCAAGAAGCAACCTGGTTTCATCCTCTTCAGTACAGATCTGATTGTTCTCCTCTAGCACTGCAACTCAAAAGCATTCTTCTGTCATCTTAGATGTATAACCAACAATTGACAAGACCATGGCCTGGATCAGGTGCACCTTAGTCTCTACAATGACAGTTAGTACACAAACTTTTAGTCACAATTGCACCACCAAGACTCCTATAGGAGCCATAAACAATACTTTGGCTGTGTTCCAAGAATCTAATTATGGGCACTGAAATTTAAATTTCATTTAATGATCATATAGATAGAATAACATCCTTTAAACTTTTATTTTAAAAAAATGCTTGAAAAATAGAAATTGTCCTTCAATTGTGCGTGATACATAATCTAAATCAATGGACAAGATTTGATCCAAGGACAATAGTTTTCCGTCCTTGACCTAGATTATGGTCACAGTCTTGCCCCTTTCCAACAGAAGAGGAGCAGCTAGGGGAGTTCTTATGAGACCAAATCTTACCATGTTACATATCTATTTAAAACATGGCACTGAGGCCAAAATCTAAATGTTTTTATCATTGTGACTCCCTTGCTGAGCTATTGTTCTTTCTCTCAACAAGTCCTGGACGCCATGTTTTTTGTTCCCATCTTATGTTACTCAAATAATGCCCACTCATTGTTCAATTCATCAACTCCTCCAGGAAGTAGTCCCTGAACCCTCTCCCTCAAGCCTAGGTTTGGTGACCTTTTTATTTTGCTTGTATAATAGCAATTTAAAATTTCCTCTTTTCTAGCTTGGGTCTTCAAGTTTCACCAGGCATAGGCTTTAGTCATTGGCTTCTCACTTTAACCTGCTTTCATTTCCTAGGGCTGTCATAACACAGTACCACAAATGAAGCAACAGAAGTGTATCATGTTACCGGTCTGGAGGTCAGAAATTTGAAATCAGTTTCACTGGACTAAAACATCAGCACGGCTTCCTTCCTGCAGGAGACCTTAGTGGGGAATCTGTTCCTTTGCCTTTTCCAGCTTCTAGAAGCTTCCTGCCTTCCTTGGCCTATGGCCCCACATGACTCCAACCTCTGATTGCTACATCTCCTTCTTTCTCTCTGCTTCAGCTGTAGCCTAATCTCTCTAAGTATCTCTGTGGCTTTCCTTCTCTTCCTATAAGGATACCAGTCACATTGGATGTGGGCCAACCCTAAGGGACATGACCTCATATTAAGTCGGTTTCATCTGCAAAGACTCAATTTCCAAAGAAGATCACATTCCCGGGTGCCAGGAGTTAGGATTCAATATATATTTTAAGGTGTGCACAATACAACTCATGGTTCAGCCATAGTTTCTAAATTGATGTCTGGTAAAAGACGGGTGCTTAGTAAAGATTTATTAAACAAATGACTAAAATAAGAATATGAGCTGAACAGACTTCATAAAGGAGGTTTAAGGTGAGTCTTAAAAGAACAGTAATGGATCATAATGGACATTGATGGTAGAATTTTCACCTTCCTTGTCTAAGACCCAAGTTCAATTCCTGGCCAGTGTGCCTTGTGTGTAGCAATCATGACAGTCACTGGAAGTGTGTATGATGCTGTGATGCTGAACAGATATCATGAGAGCTTCTAGATTAAGACAAACTGTACTGGACAGCAGAGAATTACAAGTATTTTCATCACTGTAGAAAGTTCTGTAGGATGATAAATGCAAAGATAGCAGTTAAAGTTGCAGGTAAGAGCGACAATGTCTAGGGAGAGAAGTAGAGAATGGGACAAAATGATGGTTGAGAAGAGATTTTTTTTTTACCAGAAGGATGTTTATTTGTGTTTAGTTAACTATGCAAAGACATTTAACTGTGAATCATAACAAATCATGGCTAATACAGAAAAGAATGGGAATCCTAGACACTTAATTGTGTTCATGTGAAACCTAACCCTAAACCAAGAGGCTCTTGTCCGAACAGAGTAAAGGAATATGGTTTAACATCCAGAAAGGCATCAGGGGTCTAGCCTTTCTCCATACCTATTCAATCTTCATGTTAAGAAAATTATTCAAAAGACTGGAGAAGAGATTTTTAAGGGAAGAAAAAAAGAAAGTTATAAAGGAGCTCTGGGAAGTTAGAGGGCTAGAATAGAACAAGAGAGAAAGAACTGTAAAGAAAATACAAAAGGGATAGAAAGTCATCTTCTCCCCATAGGTCCTTTAAAAATACACCACCTATTGTTGTTATTAGGTGCCTTTAGGAGGACTCTGATTCCCAGTAATCCTGTGAACCATCCTGCACCGTCCTCATGATCTCCACCATGTCCAAGTCCATTGTTGCTGTGCCAATCCATCTCATTAAGGGTCTTCCTCAACACTACAAACAGTGTCCCCTTGTTTAAAACCCACACAAAAGAGGTAAAATCAGTCTACCATAGAAGAAAAAGATGGCTTCTGTTCTGTGCTTCTTTGTATTCCAGATCTCATTCTAATCACTGCCTAGATTAGATTTCAACTCTCTTCCACAACTTTCTGTTTCCTGAGAATATGAAAAGCAAACAGTTCACAGCTTCCACTTTCTCTTAGTCCTAGAAGAAAAGTCGGGCTGCTTGGCATAAGTGCTAATCCACTGTATGTAACACAGAGCCACTGGTAGATTTGAACCACCAGACAGCTTTTGCCTTTGGATTAGCAATGCAACTCACTAAGGACTACACCAGCGCAGCTCCCGTAATCCAATATGGTGGGTTCAAAGGAAACAATTAAAAGGCAAAGAAAAGTACCTCTAAAGACGGCAACATTGTTTTTCAATCTCTTTTGACTCTCACAAAAAAAGAACAATAAGGACATCAAGGTATCAAAGTCAAAGAGTCACAGCTAACATTTAACTTGTGGCAAGTGACAGAGTAACCCCATGAATTGCAAAATGCAGGATGCAGGGATAAAATACCAATCACTGTCTCATATCCAAGTGTGAAGAAGGAAGGAAATAGATGGTGCCGTTTGTGCCTGTGGTGAGTTGATGCTTTGAGCCCATCAGCCAATCTGAGGATATGATTAACGTTTAGAGTCAGTTGGCTCTAAATAAAGTGCATTACCCTGAGGGAGAGAAATGAATAGTTCCTACCGATAAAGATTTACAGCCTCAGGAACCCCACAGAAGGTCACTGTGAGTCAGAACCAACTCATTGGACAGTCGGGCGACATGAGAACCGCAGCTGAGACTAGATGAGGTTTTGTCCCCAGTAAGCAGAATAGTCCATCTCATCTCGCCAATACCTAGTATGGCAATATTTATGCGTTCCATTTCTTCCTTAACATATAATTTTCCTATATTCATGACTCTCACATTCCATGTTCCAATCACTAGTGTCTGCTTACAACTGTTTCTCCTTCTTTGTGTTTCCATATTTGAAAGCTCCACCTCACTTGCCCTATCTGATAGTCTAAGTGTGTTCTATTGTACACAGCATTTTCGAAGGCCTGCTATTTGGGAAGTGGATGGCCAGTCCTTCTTCCTAGTCTGTCTTAGTCTGAATGGTCAGATTTAGAACAGTTATCTGACAGACCAGCATTTTATGGAAAAGAGCAGATGAAAGATATTTCTGCAATTGTAGAAATAGCCAATAGTTTCAGTGTTGTCCTTGCCCTTGACACGATTGTCTTGACCCATCTATTTTCCTGCCCCACCTTCTACTCCCACGTACTCCCTTCAACACCTCTCTCACTATCCAACCCTTGATATGATCGCTTATATCTCAAGCTTTATGGGCTTCTGTGATTTCAAACACTTCAAGCTGCTGCCAGTTTCTTGTAGATGACACAACCCTGCTTGCTGAAACTGAGGAGGACCTGAAGCACTTGCTGCAGAAGATCAAGGACTACAGCCTTCAATATGGATTGAAGCTCAATAGCAAGAAGACAAAAATTCTCACCACTGGGCTGATTGGCAGCATCGTGATGGATGGTGAAGAGACTGAGATTGTAAACAGCTTTAATTTGCTTGGCTCCACAATCAACATTCTTGGCACCAGCAGCCAGGAAATTAAAAGTTGAATTGCATTGGAAAAGGCTGCTGTCAGAGACCCCTCCAAAGTATTGAAGAGTGATGATGTCAGTCTGGAGACTAAGGTAAACATGATACAGGTCATGGTCTTTGCAATCATTTGCTATGCATCAGAGAGCTGGACAATGACTAGGGATGATAGAAGGAGAATTGATGCCTTTGAGCTGTCGTGTTGGAGAAGAGTGATGGACTGCTAACAGAACAAACAGGTTCATCCAGGATAAGGTCAAACCAGGCTGCTCCTTGGAGGCAAAGATTCTGAAGCTTCGTCTGACATACTTTGGACATGTTTCAAGGAGGGTCCAGTCCCTGGAGAGGGACATCATGCTTGGGAGGGTGGAGGGACAGTGCAGGAGAGGAAGGCCCTCTAATGAGGTGGATTGATTCAGTGACTGGGATAATTGGAATGGGAGTGTCAGAGACAGTGCAATTGGCACAGGACAGAGCAGAGTTTAGGACTGTTGTACATAGGGTCGCTATAAGTCGCTAGCGACTCGACGGCACATAACAACAACAACATATCCCTAGAAGTGCAATAACTAATTAAATGATATTTCCATTTTCAATTTTGAAGTAAACTACAGAGAGAATCATTCCTACAAGGTTACCAGAGAGTAGAAAATTAATTAATAGATGAGTGAAGGGAAAGATAACATAGGATGAATGATCATGCACTGAGTGTTAAAATTGTTATGGAACAAAATGTGCATGAGTGAGTGATTGAAAAATAGTATGTTTTGTAAACTTCCACTCAAATCACAATTAAAAAGTATTTTTTTTTTAAAATTGACCTTTCAAGACAAGATCCCACACCAAGGAGAAAATACTGGAAGAGGATGATGGTTAATTTTGTGTCAGTTGGGTTAGGCAACAGTATCCATTATTTGAACAAACTCTTGCTCATGATGTCACTCTCAAGGTATTTTGCAGCTGTGATTAACATTTACAATCAGTTGGCAATAAATAAACTGGATTAGCCTCTCCACTGTGAATGGACCTCACCCAATCAATTGAAGACATAAAGAGCAAAAACATGTTTCCTGAGAAAGAAGGAATTGAGCCTCAAGACTGTAACAGATATCATGTCAGATCTATGGATTTGGAATTGACTAGCTCCCATCATCTTGTAAATCAATATCTTAACAGAACTTAATCTGTGTGTGTGTGTGTGTGTGTGTGTGTGTGTGTGTGTGTTCCCTTGGTTCTATTTCTTTGTTCAAAAGGATAAATTATACACCAAAAGATGAAGAACAGAAAGTATTGAGGACAAGCCTTTTATCAAATTATTTTAAGAAGGGAGGATAAAAAGAATTATCAGTGACTGCTAATATCCCAGGAAGATATCTTTTGATAGTCTTATCAAAGGGACCAAACCTGAGATGCAACCCACGCTGTGAGCCAAGCTCCAAGTACAGGGAACGAAAAGAAGAGAACATGGTATATACTGCACCTTAATGGTGCAATGTGCTAACTTCACATCATAAGGTTAAACAGCTGGGCTCTTGTGTCAGTCTCCTGGGACACTGCAACAGCCACAAACCTGGTGGTTTTTAAAAGTGAGAAAATTGTTCTGTCACAGTTTGAGAGGTTAGAAGTCCAATGTTGAGGTGTCAGCAGAACTACTTTCTCCTGGAGGCTCTGTCTGACACAGGATATGGTCTATGTCTCCTTGTTACCTTGGGGCGACTGTCTGCAATCCTTGATATCTCTTGCTTTGTTGATGAGCCATCCCTGTCTCTGCCTCTGTATTAACACTACTTTCTCCTCTGTGTGTCTTTTCATCTCTTCTTTTCTCTTCTAAGGATACTTAATATTTGGTGTACAGCTCCTCTTAATCTAGAATGACCTCACTTTGAGACCCTTCATTATATCAGCAAAGATTCTTTTAAAAAAAAAATCACAGCAACCCCAAGTAAATGCAGTATAGCAAACTAACAGACAAGTGCTGCATCACTTAGAAAAACATTCTCTCCAAGTGACTTTTAAATACAAACGCCCACCCACAAGATGCTGTTTGCCTCTAAAAGAGGCTTCGCACTCAAGCTTATTGTAAATGAGATAAGATACAGTTAATCAGTTTACACTTGATTGCTAACACAATCAGAAACAACCAATTTACCTTCATCTTTCAAGTAAATCGCCCACCATGATCCAACTTCACCAAGCTAAAGGCTCACTAACAGGTAGGACCAGATGGACTTTTAAATGAAGTGAAAGAGCTGAACAGACAATTTCAAAGGGCAGGTCAGGAGGACAAACCAAAGTATTACAATGGAATGTGCAGAGAGCTACAATTGGAGAATAAAAGGGGAAGAACTCACTCTTCATTTTTCAAGCTGAAAGAACGGAAAAACAAATTTAAACCTTGTGTCACGATGTTGGAAGATGCTATGGGCCATATAATGAATGACCCAGAAAACATCAAAAGAATATGGAGGGAATACACGGAATAACTATACCAGAAAGAATTGATTGACACTGAAAAATTTCAGAAAGTACCATGTAAATAGGAGCCAATGGTAATGAAAGAGGAAGCTGAAGCTGCATTGATGGCATTGACAAAAAGTAAGACCCCCAGGAATTGATGGATACCAATGGACTTGTTTCAATTAACAGCCTTGGATGCACTCACCAGTCTATGTGAGGAAATTTGGAGGATGGCTGTCTGGCCAACAGATTAGAAGAGGTCCATATTTGTTCCCATTCCCAAGAAGGGTGATCCAACTGAATGTTGAAATTATCTAATAATAGCATTGATATCACATGCAAGTAAAATATTGCTCAAGATCATTCAAAAACAGCTGGAACAATACATACATAGGGAATTGCCAAAAGTTCAAGCAGGATCTAGAAGAGGCTGTGGCACCAGGGATATCTTTACTATTGTCAGATGGATCCTGGCTGAAATGAAGGAACACCAGAATAATGTCTATTTGTGCTTTATTGACCATGAAAGGTATTTGACTGTGTGAATCATGACAAGTTGTGACTGATATTGAGAAAAATAGGAATCCCAGAGCACTTCGTTGTGCTCGTGAAGAAGCTATACCTAGATCACGAGGCTGTTGTGAGAATGGAACAGGGGAGCACTGCATGGTTTGGAATTGGGAAGGGAGTGCATCAGGGATGTAATCTATCTATCTCCAGACCTGCTTAATCTACATGCTAAGCAAATTATCCAAGAAGCTGGACTCTATGAAGAGGAATATGGTATCAGCATTGGAGGGAAACTCATCAATAACCTGTGTTATGCAGATGATACAACTTTACTTGCTGAAAGTGAGGAGAACTAAAGCACTTGCTGTAGAAGATCAAGGATTGCAGCCTTCAGTCTGGATTGCATCTCAATATCAAGAAAACAAAGATCCTTATCACTGGACTAATAGACAGTGTCATGATAGATGGAGAGGAGATGAAAACTGTCAACAGCTTCATCTTGCTTGGATCCACAATTAACACCTTTGGAACGAGAAGTCAGGAAATAAGGAGATGGATTGAACTTGGAAAATCTGCAGTTAAGGATCTTTCCAAATTTTTGAGGAGTAATGATGTCAATTTGAGGACTAAGGTGCATCTGATTCAGGCCATAATCTTTCTGATTACCAGCTGTGCATCTAAGACCTGGACAACAAATAAGGACGATAGAAAAAGAATTGATGCCTTTGAGGTGAGGTGTTGGAAAAGAGCACTGAGCATTCTGTGGACAACCAAACATACTTTGGACATATTGCTAGGAGGTAATATTCCTTGGATAGGGACATGATGTTGGAAAGGGTGGAGAATTGGTGAGGGAGAGGAAGACACTCAACCAGGTGGATTGACATGATGACTGCTGCAATGGGCTCTTGGGTGTCAGGAAGTGAGAGGATGCTGTAGGACAGGATCGGTTTCAGATTTTTTTTTGTTCATAGGCTCTCTATAACAACAACAAATACAGTCAATTTCACAAGTTTCAGGTCAGTCTCATAGCCATTGATTCTGAATTGACTCATAGCTGGCACTCTAGTGAGTTCTCAAGACTTTAATTGGACAGCTTACCTAGGCTTCTCCAGTGGAGTCACTGGTGAATTTGAACAACCAGAGAGGTGCTACCAATGGATTAGAAGTGCAACTTGCTATAGATTTGTGTGTGCATGTGTGTGTGTCACTCAGTTCACCACATTTTTTTTATAAACTTTTTGTGTAAATTAGATGAAAGTTTACAGAGTAGGTAGGTTTTCTTTCCATTCAACAATTCAAACACATTTTGTTTCATGTCTTTGATTATAATTTCTTGCAATGTAATAGCATTCTTCCACCTCATTCCTGTGTTTCTTGTTTTCACAGCTCCTTCTTTCCTAATTCTCCTTGCCTTCTGAACTTTATACTTCGGCAAATGTGACCCTTTTGATCTTCAATGATTGAATATTTTAAGGAATGTGTATCTCACTAGTGTTACTTTTCAACTTAGAGACCTGTCGATTCTTTGATTGAAAAGTAAGTCACAAAATGTGCAACAATGAATGAATTGAAATCCAAGTTCTCTATAAATTTTTGTTAAAATATCAATTAAAACACAATTTTTGTGCATGCACACTCATGTTTATTGCTGTGTTAGTACAAATCACAAGAGATAAAGGAACCTAAGTGCCTAACAAATGAATGGATGGAAAAACTATGGTAATTTTTCCCCCTTCTGATAAAAATGTATTTATAAAAACAGGGAAGTGAGCAAACAAAAAAAGAAATGGAGTGGGGAGAGAAACCATCTTAGAGTCTGGTTAACATACCTCACTGTTTAAGAAATAAATTTTTTTGTTTTCAATTAAAGCTATAAGGACTACAGGGCATGAGGATATTCAGTCATGAGTTGTTGTTTTTTTGTTTTTTTACTTCTTTGGTCTTTATTCATTGACTAATTTTCTCCCCCTCCCCTTTTTTGATGAAAGTTTACAGAGACTTTGGATTTCCATTCATTCAATGTTGTTGTTGTTGTTGATTGTCTTCAAGTTGAGCAGGACTCTTAGCGACCCCATGAACAAAAGTCCTGAAGCCCCTCTACAACTATCAACTTTTACCAAAGTTCATAGAGTTTCTGGAGGCATGTTATTTAGGAAGTGGATGCCACTCCTGCTTCCAAACCTGTCATAGCTAGCCTCCCCAAAAAAAGACTAGAAGCTGACTATGGAACAGATCATCATTTGTTGTTGTTGTTGTTATGTGCCGTCGAGTTGCTTGAGACTCATAGC
>NW_006399820.1:10074147-10075322 GCF_000299155.1 Elephantulus edwardii | reverse complement strand
GAAGGCTGCAGTCCTTGACCCTCTGCAGCAAACGCTTCAGGTCCTCCTCAGTTTCAGCAAGCAGGATTGGGTCATCTGCATAACACATACTGTTGATAGATCTTCCACCAATCTTGACCCCACATTCCTCCTCATAGAGCCTAGCCTCCCGGATGATCTGTTCTGCATACAGATTTGAAAGGTATGGAGACAGGACACATCCCTGATGCATGCCTTTCCCAATTTTGAACCATGCAGTTTTTCCCTGCTCTGTTCTGACGACTGCCTCTTGGTCCAAGTAGAGGTTTCTCATTAGCACGATCAAGTGTTCTGGTATTCCCATTCTTATCAGAGTCAGGCACAGTTTGTTATGATCCACACAGTCAAACGCCCTTACATAGTCAATGAAATACAGACATAAGTTCCTCTGCTTTCAGCTAAGATCCATCTAACATTAGCTACAATATCCCTAGTACCATGACCCCTTCTAAACCCAGCCTGAACTTCTGGCAGTTACTCATGTATAAATTCAAAGTGAGAGCTCAGTTGGCCTATTGGACAGAAAGTGATGCTACCAAGCCAAAGGTGGGTGATTTTAATTCACAGCCCTCAGGTCTGTTTTTAATTGTTTTTCGTCAAACATTCTTCTAGGTCAGATAGCACTGGTCTGTCCATTTGCTGTAACTTGTGGTTGCTGTGATGCTGGACACTGTGACACTAATGTGTCAAATGTGATAATGGTTACCCATGATGGACAGTGTTTGGTGGAGCTCTCCAATTTAAACAAGCTTGGAAGAAGGAATGGCAGTCACTTCTGAAATAGCTTACCTCCAAAAACCCTATGAACCTGGAGAAAGGATGAAAGTTATACAAGTGTTCGGGTCTTTCGTTCATAGGGTTGCTACGAGTCACTTACGACTCAACAACACTAACAACAAGAACAACATTTTATTCTTCAAGATAAACTATAAAGGAAATAAAAGACATAGATAAGGAGCCATATATTAGAAGAGATTTAAATGATCTATTATATTATTCTTTCCCCTTTTTAAATAAAATTTTTAAAATTTTAATTGTGATTTTTTAATTTTTTCATTTAATTTAGTTTGTTTCTTTTTCATTTCAATGAACATCTACAGAGATTTTGGAATTCCATTCATTCATTGTTGCACCCTTCTCCCCGCACACCCCCTCCC
>NW_006399820.1:10072164-10073543 GCF_000299155.1 Elephantulus edwardii | reverse complement strand
TGTGTGTGTGTGTGTGTGTGTGTGTGTGTGTGTGTGTGTACATATGTATATATATAAAATATATCACAGAATTAGTAAATGCTGACACAGATTCTAGACATGAGAAATAGATAGTAGACTTATAGCGTTGGTTAGATGAGTTATAGACTTATAAAAGTTAAAATAGACTTACAATAGTGTGGATTAGAAAGTTATTTCTAGTTACTCGCTTGCAATCAAACTTTGAGGAATTTAATCCTAAAATGCTAATATAATAGTTACCTTTTATGAAGGGGAAGGCTTTGAGATCAGAACGGGGTACCTGAGAGCAACTTCAGAGAGTGAGAGGCAAAATGTTCTTTCATCTGCATAGTGTTAAGCCACAGATTTGTTTTGCATGGTATTCTGTAACTCTATTTTACATTACAATTTTAAAATATATTTTTAAAAGTCAAGGAAGCACACACCTCTGAAGTAACACTTTTCCATGTGGGAAATATGTCTGAATCACATTATGAGTTAACTGAGTAGGGAGAGCTTTAATACAAAGAGGCAATCTGCAATCACCTTCCAGTCTAAATAAATAGTTACGCTAACAATGGTAACATTAGATGTTTAGAAGATATTGTGTGCAAGAGTTTTCTATTCCATGGTTGCCTAAAAAGATAATTTGTAGTCAGAGATGACTAAATCGGAGATGCCTACAGGGCAGAGTTTCTCAAAGTGTGTTGGGTGGACACCATCCTGTTCCTAATGTATATGCCTAGACTTCAAACAGCGATCCTATTTCAGTAAATTGATATGCCTGAAATTTCTCCTAGATTTATTTTTAAAATATGAATGCCCTATTTAAGAAGTACCTTCCTTTTCAAAGAGTTGAAAGCAAAAAGTATTATCTAGACCTCTTTCTATAATAGCTAACAGCCAAATTTCTAGGATAAGCATTTAGAAATTTTATTATTAATGTTTGATGTGATAATAGCTTAAGAACTTACTTTTCTTTTTTTCCCAACTAAGACGGCACATAACAACAACAAGAAGATAAAGCTGAGAATGTTATTTCTGTGTGGGCAACTAACTCAATTGTCATCTAAAAACCTGAAATCTGGTTGAACTAAATTTGAGGCACAATTTAAACTCTAAGTGTCCCAAGACTTTCTGACCTCATAAACAGTTTTTTAAATTTTACTTAAATTTATTATTAATTTCAATAAAAATTTACAGAGACTTTGGGTTTCCATTCATTCATTGTTGCACTTTTTCTCCCCTTCCAGTCCTCCCCCCTAGTACACTACCCTCTTGGAAAAGTAAAAGACAAATTTTTTCATTGTTTTACAAACCGTCCCCCAGGTCCACTCCACCATGTTGCCTTCGCTCTAGACTCCTGTCATGACAAAAAT
>NW_006399820.1:10066926-10071264 GCF_000299155.1 Elephantulus edwardii | reverse complement strand
CTTTATCTTTTCCTGGTTGTAGGTATAAACAGTTTTATTAATGCCCTAGAGTGGTATTTTCCCCCCTCACTGAAAATATAATATTAAATTCCCACAGAAATTTTACTTAGTATTTTTATTTGGAATCTATGTGTGCATTTATCTAGCTATCTGCTACAGATATCTGCAGATTGTTGTTAGGGGGCCATCAGGTCGACTACAACTCATAGCAATCTAATAACAATAGATCTCAACTTTGCCCTATCCTGTGTCATCCTCATGTTCCTCTATCATCACTCTTAGTGTGGTAGTCACTCTGTCAATTTCTCTCATTGAAGATCTTCCTCTATTTCACTGATCCTCTACCTTTCCCAACATGTCTCTCCCCAAGGACTGGCCCCTCTGAAAATATGTTCTAAGTGTGTAAGACAAAGCTTCACCATCCCTGCTTCTAAGGAATGCCACGGTTATATTTTCTACAAGAGAGTTTTGTTTCTTCTTTTGGC
This sequence comes from Elephantulus edwardii, assembly GCF_000299155.1. NCBI lineage: Eukaryota > Metazoa > Chordata > Mammalia > Macroscelidea > Macroscelididae > Elephantulus > Elephantulus edwardii. The sequence goes on along the minus strand of NW_006399820.1, from coordinate 10,070,779 downwards.
AATCAATGAGATATTTAATACTCTTCACCAACAGTGCAATTCAATGGCATCGATTCTTCTTTGGCTTTCCTCATCCATTTTCCAAATTTTAGATGCAGAGCAAGTAATTGAAATTATCATGGCTTGGGCCAGACACATATTGGTCTTTAAGATGATATCCTTGATCTGTAGCACTCTGAAGAGGTTCTTGACAACAAATTTTCCCAACACCACAAGTCTTTTGATTTCTGGAAGGCTGTTACTCTTGGAGTTGATTGTGGATTCAGGTAAAATCAAATAGTTGACAACTTTGATTTTTTTCCTCCTTTTCTCAGGATGTTGCCTATTGGTCTAGTAGTGAGTGCTTTTGCTTTTTTGATATTGTAATCCATATTGAAGATTGTTATCTTTGATCTTCTTCAGTAAGTGGTTCAAGTATTTTTCATTTTCTGAAAGCAAATTTGTGTCATCTGCATAATACAGGTTGTTGTTGATGAGTCTTCCTCTAATCCTGATGTCACATTCTTCAGAGTCTAGCTTTTCAAATTATTTCTTTAGCATATAGGTGGAGTAGATCTGGAGAAAAGCTATAACTCTGATGTATGTTGTCAACACAATATTTCTAGATTGAAAATAAAAATGAGTTGTTAACAGAAAGCTCAGAGGCTCAAATGAACCACATGTTCCATGGGAGAAAGATAGTCCATTTCCTCCCATAAAAAACATACAGTCTTGGAATCCTGGTGAAGGATTGCTTATGGAGTCAACTTGCTGACATTGAATCGGAGAGGGAGAAATAAAGAAATCAACAAGTGATGCATCATATATCCATATCTGCGCCTACTTTTGTGAGTGTGCGTGCCCAGGAATTCAGACCTTATTATGTTAAGTTGGCAAGATAAGAATGGCCAGGGATAAAAGTAGTAAAACATATGAAGGCATTTAGATATATTGGTGGTAATTCTTGTTTGGGCAATGAGAAGTTCTGTCCCACAGCTGACTATGGTCATCAGAGAAATGTGACAATGCAGATAGATTCTTAGGCCCTGCCCTCAAGGGATTATGAGTCATTACTTTGGGGAAGAGGACAGGAGAGTGCATTTCCACAAGCTCCTGAGATGACCCAGATATGTGTGATTAGTAAGCCACCCAGAAAAATCTCCAAGAGCAGGGGCTATAGCTCAGATAGGGAGGAAGTATCCAGCAAGGGACAATATCTTGGTGAGCATGCAGAAAAAGGCAAGTAGGAGAAGAAGATTCAAAAACTCAGCTAGGCATGTTAATAGTCTCTGTCTGTCCGTTTGCCATTCTGGAGTGGTTTGCATAGTACTGTGATGCTGGAAGCTATGCCACTGATTTTTCAAATACCAGCTGGGTCACCCATGGTAGACATGGTAGACAGATTTCAGTGGTGCTTCCAGACTAAGAAGCAGGTCTGGCTATTCACTTCTGAAATCGTAGGCCTCTGAAAACCCAATGGGTAACAAAGGAATCTTGTTGGATGAGCCTCTTAGTTTGGGAGACACTCAAAATGTGATAGGAGAAGACTTCTCAAAGTAGTCTACGATAATGATGCAGAGAGAATAAAGCTTTCCTTGAATGGAGGACCTTCATTGGCTGGTGCTGCAAGACACAAAATGAGCAGAAACTGCTGGCAACAACAGTAAGATACAGGTTGGGCCAAGGTTCAGATCCATTGTTCATTGGGTCTCTATGAGTCATGAAAACTTGAAGGGATCTAATAACGACATTGGTTTCCAGTGGCTGCCCTAACATTTGACCATAAGTTGTTTTTTGTTATTGTTCTGACTCGTAACTGACCCTTCAGCACTATTCCAGAGGCTGTACATCACACGGGAGGAGACTGCCCATCTTTCTCCAGTGGAGCAGCTAGTGAATGAAAACCTTTAAGGTGGCAGTGCAACTCTTTAGCACTAAGTCATCACAGCTTCCTTATCATAAACCATGTGACTTAAAACAACAGATATTCCCAACCGCCCCCTGCCCCGCCAAGGCCAGCCTTCTGAATCCAAGGGCTATTCTTTTTTTAAAAAATAAATAAATAAAAAATTATTAGTTTTCATGAACATTTACAGAGATTTTGGGTTCTCATTCATTCATTGTTGCAGTTTTCTCTACCCTCCTCCCCAGTCGTTTTTCTCCCCCCGCCCCCCAATGTCTGTTTTAATTGTCCAATTGCCATAGTGCTTGTCAAAGCCAGTTCTGATTAATCTCCTTTGTCAGTGTGTCCAAGGGCTATTCTTGCTCAAGAGGCCTTAGGGTCTCCTTCCCTGCTCCTGGGAGCTCCTGGTGACTGTTGGCATTTTATGCCTTGTGACTGCTCATTCTAATCTCTTCCTTCATCTTCACAAAGCCTTCCCCTTCTCTTGCTCCCACTTCTTTTTTTCCTTCTCTGCAGGCTAGTTTCATTATCTTGATGAGACCCTTGAATAATCCAGAATGATCTAATCTCAAACTTCTTAATGATATCTGCAAAGGCCTTTTCCCCCAAAATAAGGTCGACTCTTATGGTATATCCCCACAAGGGAGTATAAATGTATCACTAAAAAAAGGATCAAGACTCCGTGAAATAATGCGCAACGTGGTTGAATCTAGAACAAATTATGTTGCGTGAAATAAACCAGTCACAAAAAGACAATTATATGGTATAAGATCAATACTATAAAAGCTAGTAAAAGGTTTATACCCAAATACAATGAATCTTAGAGGGTTGGTAGGAATAGGAAGGCAGAGTGAGGGGTGCAAAAGTTAATAAATAGATAAATTAAGTGAAGGAAAAGGCAATACACAATAATCAGATTCATCACACTATCTCATTACTGTTGAGTCAGAACTGACTAGTAGCTTACCCTCAAGCAAGCTAGAGGCTATAAATCACACAGGAGGATATCTCTGTTTCCCCCAGAGCAGCTAGTGTGTTCGACCTACCTATCTGCATTTGGCTTGGTAATACAACTCCCAGCTGCCAGGGCTCCCTATCAGGCTGATTAGACATTGTAATTAATGAATTATAGTAATGAATGGCAACTGATGTTAGTGTTGTTATGTGTTGTCAAGTTTCCTGCAACTCATAGCCACCCTATGTGCGGCAGCTCTGACGCCTGCCCTGTCCGGAGCCAGTCTCACTGATTCTGACACATCAACCTCCCTTGCCCCAGTTACTGTATCATCTCCTGTGCTATCTCTCCACTGTTCCAAGCATAATGTCCTTCTCCGAGGACCAGTCCCTACTGGCCACATACCCAAAGTATGTGAGACAGAGATTCAAAATCATAGCCTCCTAGAAGAAATTTGGTTTCACTCTCACCAAGACAGACCATTTGTTTTCTTGGCAGTCCATTGTATGTTCAAGACTCTTCTCCAGCACCACAGCTCAAAGGCATTGATTCGTCTCCTGTCATCCTTAGTCATCGTCCAGCTCTCTGATGCATACCAAGTAACTGCAGAGATGATGGCCTGGATTAGATGCCCCTTAGTCTCTAGACTGACATCGTTGCTTTTCAGTACTCTGGAGAGCAGAAAATGCAATTCGTCTTTTGATTTCCTGACTGCTGGTGTTAAGAGTGTTGACTGTGGAGTCAAGCAAGCTGTAATTGCTAACAACCTCAATTTCTTCTCCATTTATATCACGGTGCTTCCAATTGGCCCAGTGGGGAGAGTCTTTGTTTTCCTGATGTTGAGCTTCAATCCATGTTGAAGACTAAAATCCTTGACCTGCAGCAAATGCTTCAGGTCCTCCTCAGATTCAGCAAGCAAGGTTGTTTCATCCGCATAATGTAGGTTATTGATGTTATAAACTAAAATGTCTATGAATGATTACATAAAATAGCAATGTTGTTGTTGTTGTTATGTG
>NW_006399820.1:10052383-10062016 GCF_000299155.1 Elephantulus edwardii | reverse complement strand
CAATGAATGAATGGAAATCCAAAATCTCTGTAAATGTTCATTAAAATTAATAAAATTTTTAAAAAAACTTATTAGGAGCTGTAGAATTGATTTTTTACTCAGACTGAAGCTGCATCATAGAGATTCATGGGCTTTAATCTTTATGGAGCGAACTCTGAGGGCTTAGTGGTAGGGAGTTTCTCTGCCCCCTATAAGAACACAGTTAAAATCCACTAGCTGTTCTGCAGAAGGAAGATGCACACTGTCCTCTCATGCAATTACTGCCTCTGAAAACCCACCAGAGGGTCACCTATGAATCAGTTCTGACTCAATGGCACACACCAACAAAGGTTGTCGTCTCTTTTGCTAGTGGACCTGTTGAGTGGATTCGAACAAAGCAACCTTAGGTTACAGCCACGTGCTTAACTGTTGATCTATCAAGGCTCCTTCCCTAAAACTTGCTGCTCCACAAATTAGTGGACTGCTTCAAATTTTATCATCTTATTTTCTTAATAACCCATTCTCTGTTTAAACCCTCACCTGTACCTCCTGTAGGGTTCACAAGACATGAAATGTCAAAACAACTTTTGGTTTTGTTTTATCTGATACTTTATATGGAGAAATAGGTTAAGGGGAATTAGAAAGATTTTACAAGACTTCTAACCCTGAAGCGGAGACACGTATCTAGCTGGCTACAGATACTTGCTTTCAAGTGTTGGAGTTTATGCAGGGATTTTGTGCACAAGGTCAGTTCTAGGATTGCCTGCATCTTAAGATGAAGTTCTGTTAGGATCCTGTACAATGCATCAAATGCTTTATCCCTCACCACTACTACTAAACAAATGCTGGCAGGGATGTTCTGTGGATGACAATAGCCAAGTTGTTATACTAGCTTTTTTCATGCCATGTTCTGTTTTGTACCATTGAGTCAGAGCCAAAAGAGCATTTAAATTGCATGGGAGGAGACTGTCCATCATTCTCCCTTTGGGCACCAGGTAGATTCTAACTGAGTGCCTTTGGGTAGGGAGCACAACTCCTCATCACTAAGTCACCGGAGCTCTTTGCTTTCTCCATAGTGACCTAGAATGAAAACCAGCATTATAGGGCGACTATCAAGGAAGTTGCTAATGTATTGCAAATCTAGTTCAATTAAGAATTGATTCCCTCTAAGTACCATCTAATCTGCCCTAAAGATAGTGTCAATTGTGACAGAGTGTCAATAAAAGTTTGGACACTAGACTATGAATCGCTAACACAAGGATTCATACAATGCAAGAAAGCTAATGCAAGTGTTGTCAGGCTTTGTGGTACTTTTAGCTCATTCTGTTTCAGACAAGGGAGCCCTGGTGGTGTAGCCCATACTGACCTGTGCTGCTAACCCAAAGGCATGCTTCCCTGGTGGTTTGAATCCACCAGCAGCTCCTTGGAAGAAAGATAGGCAGTTTCTTCCTGTGTCATTTACAGCCTCTGGAAATCCAATGGAGGTTTAGCTATGAGTCAGTTTAGTCTTGATAGCAATGAATTTGAGTTGTTTCAGATAAGGTAACCCATTGAATGAATACCGTTAAGTAGAACTGTGCTCCAGAAGGTTTCCAGTAATTGATCTTTTGAAAGTAATTGATCTTTTGGCTTTCTACCAAGCTTTCTCTGTGTAGGTTTGAACTTTGAACTCCCAACCTTCCAGGGACCAACTGAGCAATGAACTAGTTACACTACCCAGGGATTCCCAAGTACCAGAACTTAAGTATTAAGGAGTCCTACTAAGAACTGGCATATGTTCTCTATCCTTTCGTAAGGTCTGGAAATATATAGGCTTTGGGAAATTATAAATAGGAAATAATTATAGTAAATAAAAATAGTAAATAGTAGCAATAAGTTTCTGTAAACAAGGGGTCAAAGTATTGCACTCCAGATTCTTTGCATAACTCTTAGTGAGGGGAACTAAAATGATAACTTGGCCTAACAAACAAGCCCACTGCCAGTGAGTAGATTCTGACTCAAAGCACCCTCTGCCCAGTCTGAGGTTATAACTCTTTAAGGGAAGAGACATTCCATCTTTCTTTGACAACAGCTGGTAGAACAAACCACTGACATTTTCAGCACACCACCTATCACAGGTGCTAACTACACTTATTCTCCATATTCCCATGATTCCGTTTCCTGCTGTCTCACAGAGACTTATGTTCAATTTGGGTTAAAAAAATATACTTGAACCAATGCAGAAGTAACTTTGACAATAATTATTTTTTTTTTCTAACGACAACTTCTGGGTTTTGGGTGTTTTTTATGTCGGTTTTGTTTTATTTTAAAGGGAGAAAACTCCCTTCCAAAATGCTTCCGAGTAGATGTGGGTCTTCGTGTTCACTTTTTTTGTGAACTTCCTAGGAAACCAAGGGCATAAACACTGCAAAGTGCTTGTGCGCAGACGTGCAGCGCTTTTCGCGAGCACCACGTCATGGTGGGAAGTATGTAGTTCTTAGGATTATGATTTGGTGGTGTAGAAGCCTGCAGATCAGTTTAAGGTTATCCCTGATTAACTGCCCTGGATGTTCTGGGCAGAGTGCGGGGTACGCATTGTCTGTTAGACGCAAATGAATACTCATAGTAAGAATTCATTTGACAAAATATACACGGCTAATTTTCACTTAGACTCAATCCAAAGGCACCAGAAATCATCTGGAACGTTAACTGAAAGGTGCCCGCAGTCACGTCAGCCAAGCCTTCTGCCCCCACGCTTCTGTCGGCCCACGTGTTTTTTTCAGGCTCGGAGAATCTGCTCTCCCCGCGGCATTGGTTGGATTTCAGGAAGAGAGAAACCTAAGATTTAAAGGGTTCTGTTTCCACCAGCCAGGCATTGTGCGCATGGTTGAAGTTGCTTTTGGCACGTAACTCGTAAAATCTCCCGCCCTTATTCATCTATTACACTGCCTGGTTAAAGATAAAAAGAGTTCCTTAAAGTGTTCCCTTGGTCAACTTGTAAATTTCCAAAACCGAAACTCGTACCCTAAATAGACACCTACTCCTCTGCGCAAGGAGTAGCTGCCCAGGTTAGCCGCGCCAGCCCGGCGCGAAGGCGGGGCCAGGGCGGGTCTGGGACCAGGCGTGGTCTTCCGTGGGAGCGAAGGAAAGGTTTTGCGGCCCCCCCCCCAAAAAACCCTACTTTGCCCTCAGCCAATCAGGGAGCCTTATGCAAATAGGATCCTGTCGCCTCGGTTACCATGATGCATGGTAGCCAATGGAAACCAGCAAGTCGTGGTACGGCTCCACGATTGGGACTGAAGTAAGGCAATAGAGACCCAATGGGCTATGGGAACAGTCCGCGGCAGGTTGTGGGGCGGGGATATGCAAATATGGTTTGAAATGCCGGCGGGAAATCTGAGTTTCGCGGGAGGACCTTGGCGCGTAAACCGTATCCCTTCATTCATTGTCAGCAGCAGCTTCCTGGAGCCATTTTTCAGCTGCCGGCCGCAGCACCCAGGCTGCTGCCCGCCGCCTCGCAATCCGTTGCATCGGCCGCCCCCGAAGCCTTCATCCTCCCTCGGGGTTCGATATCCGAGCGGCCAGGACCCTTCTCTCTACAGAGCCCCGATTATTTTTGGCCCCCGGGGCCCATTCGTTGCGGAAAAATAAAGGGAGAGGTTCGGAAGCGCCCGGGCGGGGAGGACAGAAGGAGAGACTTGCAAACTCCAGCTGCAAATAATAAAGAAATTGAAAGCAATACATTAATATACTTTAACAATAAAAAAGAGCAGGAGCGAGAGATGAGAAAGGGGATCCAGCCCGCACTGGAGCAGTACCTGGTGACCGCCGGGGGTGGGGAGGGGGCGGCTGTCGTCGCCACCGCCGCTGCAGCCTCCATGGACAAAAGGGCACTGCTAGCCAGCTCGGGCTTCCCTGCCGCTGCCGCTGCCGCTGCCGCCGCCCCGGGCGCGTACATCCAGATCCTCACCACGAACACTTCCACCACCTCCTGTTCCCTCCAAAGCGGCGGCACTGCCGCCGGCCCCCTCATCCCCAGTGCCCCCGGCGCGGAGCAGACTGCGGGCAGCCTCCTCTACACCACGCCGCACGGACCCTCCAGCAGAGCCGGGCTGCTGCAGCAGCCACCAGCGCTGGGACGCGGCGGCAGCGGTGGCGGCCCTCCGGTAATACCCTCCGGTCTCCACGGTTCCCAGCCTGGGCGGGAGGTGGTCCTGTACTGTGCGGGGTGGGGGACGCGTGCGCTGCGGGCTGCCCCGTGGGAGTGCGAGGCCGAGTGTCGCGGGCCTTGGCGACTGCCTTTCCAACAGGGGTTCATTGTTAAGACACATGTGCTTTCTCCCCCAGCGCCCAGGGGGTCCACGGACTCTCTATAGCTGGCTGGGCACCTAGGATTGCCTTGGCAGCCACCATAGCAAACACTCGAAAACTTTTCGCGCCCCCCACTTCTTTTTCTGCACTTTTCCCTACCTCCTTTCTCCCCTCCCCTCCAACTCGAAGCTTCCTCTTTCTCTGAGCGTAGGAAGGGGTCACGCCCCGGATGGAGAAGGGGGTGGGGGAGGGAGTAGTGAACTGGGGTGTTGAGGGGGGGACCCCAGGGGTTAAAACTGGAAAGCTGCGGGAGCGATCGCTTCTAGCAGGCCTTGGAGGCCCATGGGCGACCCGAGGTCCCTGAAGCATATTTGGAGCGCAGGATCTCTGCTGGGCTGCGCTTGACATATTTTGGGACCTGTAACTCCCAGCAACAAAGGGGCTATAGGAGCGTGGGGGAGTAGAAGCTGGGTGCAGACTCGGGTGGGAACTGTCTAGGGATGAGGGGCTAGCGGGCTGGCGCCCCGGCCTGGGGGCATCCTGGCTGCGGCGGCGCCCGCGTGGCCCGAGCGCCCGGGCCTTCCTCGCCAAGCCCCAGGCCTGCCCTTGACCCGCCTCTCCCCTTGCTCCTTCCTTCCCCGCCCTGTCCCCCTCCCCGCCCCCCGGCGACGGAGGGCGGGGGCAGCCGGGTTCCCGTCCCGCCGCCTGGGTCTGTCCCTTTCCCCGGGACCCGCCGGTGACGTTTCGCACACGTGCGCGGAGGACGCGCCTGTGACTAGGGAGGAGGCGGCGGCGGGAGGGGGCGCTGGAGGGGGAGAGGGGGCACCCACTTCCTCCTGCTCGCCGGTTCCCTGGCCTGGGACAGTCCCGGCGCCCTCACACCCGCCCCCGGCACCGCCACCCTTCTGGCCCTCCCCACCCCCACCCGCGCCCCCAGTGCCCGCCCTCGCCCGGCGCCGCCGGTCTGCTCGGCCCTCCGGGCCCCCTCTCCAGCCGGCCCCCCCACCTCGCCCCGGAGCCAGGCTGGTTTCGGAAATGCCCTTACAGCAGCAGGTTAGTGACCAGGACGGCGTGGGGGCTGCTGCCGCTGCGGGGGCACCGGCTTGTGTTGGGGGGCTGAAGCCGTGAGGGTAGGCGGTTGAGCGGGGTTTTGGAGTGGCAACGGGGGGTTGGGTGCTCGAGGGAAATGAGTAAGCAAGAAAAATCTAACTAAGTAAATGCCCCAGTCTCCTATTCTAGGAGCCCCGGCGCGGGAGTGAACGCCCCGGGGGGTGGGCATGGTGTTTATGTGTATTTCTTCCTGGGGGCGGATGGATGGGCGACTGAAAACCAGAGGGGGCTCTCGCCAATGGCCGAGTTGAGCTGTTTTCTGTCTTCCTTTCCTTGTGCTGGAGGGGGAGGGGGCGGGTCAGAGGGTAGGGTGTCCGTAGAATTCCCAGGCCACCCGCCACCCCCTCCTTTTGTCCCCGTAATTTATAAAGCTCCTTTAGAGATGATTTAGGTCAGTATGCGGCTTCCTTTTTTGTTGGTACTAGAAAGAAGTGTGGCCCGGAGGTCTCCCCTTTCTCCTTTTCTCTCCTTCATTCCCCTCCTCCACGCCTCCCTTCTTCACCCTCGTGGTGAGGTTTGGCCCAGACGAGGCACGAACTGAACCCGACTCTGTTCGATACATAGTCGTTTGATATTCCCAGTAGTTGACCTCACCTTGTGTCAGTTCCAAATGGGTTTATTTTCTTGGAAACTCAAGATTCTGCAGGAGGTCTTTTGAGAAGCCTGCACCTGGGTAGGACTTGGGGGAATGGGATGGGTTTTGGAATAATTTAATTTTTTAAAAATTTTCTTACTGTTCCCTGTGGCTGGAGCTGTACTGCTTCCAGCCCCAGAGCTACTTGCTGGGAATATGTGATGTAGTCTTAGTCAAAGAAGCTCTTGGTTTTAGAGTTACTAGGGTCTGCCAGCAGGGGGGAAACGAAGCCTAGTACCTGCTTACACTTGCAGTATCCCGCGTATTGCATACTCGATCACCAGAATATTCTGGGCTTTTATGAGCATTATGTACTATTACTGACTGGACCAAAACATGCTTGGACATGTTTTAAGCATATTTTACCCCCTACACAGTTCTGTGACTTATATCATAAACCAAGGCAGAAACAAGCAGCTATTGACATAATTCTTGGATTGGGTTCAGATCTACAGGAGGAGGTTACTTTTGATAGTGGGGAATTGAGACCACCAAATTGCCCTCCCCCACTTCAGAATCTTGGAGAGCTTAGTGGGTCAGATCTCCAGAACTATCTGGCCAGATTTATATGTAGTTCATTGTATTTAAGTGTCTAAAGAATAAAAATTGCTCTCACTACTGCCCAAGTTATTTCAAAAGTTTATCCTCCTTGCCATGAGGTTGGTATTCCAGGAATATATGTCATGTTGATTTTGTGCACTAACAGACAGTTTTCATTACAGGAATAGAAATGCTACTTGAATATGTACTCAAGTGTTTGTGCATAAGAGCCTAGTCTTTATTAAACTGGTGGCTAATCTGTCCTTTTACACACTGCTTGGGGGGCTAATATGATATGTATATAGGTATAAATATAAACAGTATTCTGCACATTGAAAAAATAAAGTTTGTTTTATTTATCAGTATTCTATTAAACCCCTCTTTAGTGTTGCTGTCCTTTTTCAAAGTGGGAACACAGGATGAAGATAGCTAAAGATTGAGCAGAGATAAGACCATTAAAACATTTTGTGTCAAAGAAGAAATTGCGAAGTTTTGTTCAGATGACTTAAGAGTTGAAGGTACCCAACTTTTTCCAGTTCCATGTTCAGTCTCAGTAACATTTAATAATTTGGCCAGAAGAAATTTGTTTCTTAATGGGTGATATATATACCTCCACTACTTTAAGAGTTGTATGGCTTCTCTCAATGACAAGTTGAATGATCTTGGACAGAAATGACTTACCATAAAGGCTCCGTTTTTCCTCTGTAAAATGGGGACAGTAATAATACTGATCTTTAAAAGTTGTTGGTAAGAGTTGGATATGATGATGTATGTAAAACATTTAACATCCATCCATCCATCCCCCTCTTTAATTGATTTCCAACTCAGTGCTTTCAACTCACAGTGACCCACCATCAGATTGTCTTAATTCTTTATGGGAGGAAGCTGCCAATCTTTCAGTTAGAAGTCAAGCATGTAACACACTGTAACACTAAAAATAATTAATATTCACAAATACTCTTTAATACTACTTAGAGAAATAATGTAAGGCTGTCCCTTGGTTACAGATATGAGCAAAGTGGTTAGAAATTTTCTGAAGTGATATTTTTTAAAGGGTTGATTATAAAGTACTGCCACTGAGTCACTTGCAACTTAATGATGACCGTGGGTCATATTCAAATCTTAATGAGAGAAAACTGCTTATCTTTACCAGAGAAGCTGGTGGATTCAAACTGCCAACCTTTTGGTCAGCAGGCCAAACCTAAAATTATTATGTATGACTTCTTGATAATTTATGCTTAATTACATACACGGGGGCACTCACACAGAAAACACTGCTTTTCTTTGTTGTTATGTGCCATTGAGTAGGAATTGGCTCATAGGTTTTAGAGGTTGTAAATCACACAAGAAGAGATTGCCTAACTTGCAGAGCGGTTGATAGCTTTGAACCACCTGCCTTTGGATTGGCAGCACAACTCCTTATCCGCTGGGCTACCAGAGTTCCTTTCCTGCAGTGATGATGGCGTTGAAATGCATGAGGGTGTATCTTGAACTGTGACAAATCTAGGTCCATTTACTCTTACTTTTTTGCCTAATTTCCACTCCTTCCATGACTTCATGGACCTGCCAATTTGGACTGAAGCTTGGATTCAGTGACTTTTTGTTAAAACTGAATTCCCACCTTCACCATTGTCAGAGACATATGCTAGAAAAACTCCCAGTTCTGACAGTGATCTATGGGAAATAGAAGAATTCTCCGAAACCAGAGTCACAAGTGCTATTCAGTGAAACAGAGGGGCTCCATCATTTTCTGCCTCTTCATTCTTTTAAAAAGAAGCTGAACTTGTTCATTCCGCTTCTCGAAATTTTGAGATCTATTAGTGCAAGAGGCAAAGGCCTATCACATCTGATTTCTCTTAATCCAACCATAGCAGCCTCAGCCTCTGATTATCCTTGGGGAGAGAACTCTGAGTGCTTGAATTTTTAGTGTAAGAATGGAGGAGCTGTAGGTGCTATTTCAGTAGGGACTCTTCCACACACTCACCCCGCCCTGGAGCAAGTATAATAAAAGAAAAAAGCTGGCTTCCTATGGTTTTGTACTCAATAATCTTACTTCTGCTGAGATAAATGGTTGATGCCAAGTTTGAGCTGGGAGAGAATTTTTAGTTGCTGCATACCCAGAAATGGGAGTTTTAATATAATTCAGTACCCAGGCTTGGGAAGTAGAAATTGTTGTTGGGTGCCATCAAGTCTCTTATGACTATGTTGGTTCTATAAACAATAGATCTGAACCTTGTCCTTTCCTGCACAGTCCTCATAATCAGATGTACTTGAACCTTAATTTCAATCACTAAGGGTGCCTCTGTTTCCTCTGAAACACTATGTCCAAATCCATTGCCATAGAGTTGACCCTGACCCATAATGACCCTAGAGTAGGTTTCCCAAGACTCTTAGTCTTTAAGAGAGCAGTGTCTCAGTGTTCTTGAGTAGCACCTAGTGGGTTTGAACCATCAACCTTTTGATTGTGTTAGTGGCCCAGTGCTTAATCTGTTGTGTCACCAGATGCCTTTAAATGTGCTATTGTGAACTAATGAACCCAAGCTTGGGAACAGGAAATAATATTTGTTTTCTATAAATCATCACCTTTGTAACACTTGGGAGAGTTCGATTCTGAGATTAATGTTGTGCTGTGTAACACTGGTAACTTGAAAACAGAAAATAATACACCAAGCTTAGACACTGAATAAATAACACCTGGAGATTGAAAGAGTGGGGCAAAATTGCTTTGATTCTCATTTCTCAGAGGTATAAAGTGGTGGTTTTCTTTGAACTCTTCAGCCTTTATCCCTCTACTCAAAAAAATATTACATTCTTACTTTTTAACCCCTTTCTAAGGGCCTTGGATCCATTTGGCAAATAGCTTCCCATACTGGTAATTTTCTGGCTGGTTTTCTTAGGTAACCTGGTTTTCAAATAATCCGTTTGTATGATCAATATCCATATACTTAGCTAGAAAGCTCCGGTGTCCTAGTCCAAAAACAGTTGCACTACAAACCCAAAGGCTGAGCTTCCCTGGAGAGTTGAATCCTACAGCTACTCTGAGGGAGAAAGATGGGCACTCTTTTTTTAGAAAAAAAAAA
>NW_006399820.1:10050953-10052283 GCF_000299155.1 Elephantulus edwardii | reverse complement strand
GGGTCAGGATTGGTGGACGATTTATCAACAATCTGCGTTATGCGGATGACACAACCCTGCTTGCTGAAACTGAGGAGGACCTGAAGCACCTGCTGCAGCGTGTCAAGGACTGCAGCCTGCAATATGGATTGAGGCTCAATGCCAAGAAGAAAATAGCAATATGATTAATAAAACTTCACTAACTTTTTTTTTAAAAAAAGAAACAGCAAGAAAAAGTAATAATGTCACATCTACCTACACCAGAATTTTGTGGCTTGGAATTATCTGGGGGAAGATCATGATGCATTACACAGGTCAACTCTGAGACAATTACCTTGGGTGATTGGCAGAGAAGGTCAAAGAGAATGCAAGGGAAACCTCATTTCAGTGCTAGAGGAACTCAGCTTTAAGGCAGGGCAAGAAGGGCTTAATCTCAGGAACCAGCTGGAAGTCGACCACAAACAGATGAGCAGGTGGAAAGGGGATAAGCAGCAGAATGGACTTCGTGCGATAACAAAAAAGACTCTGAGTCAAGAGTCCAAAATCTCTACTGACTGGGACATGATTTAGGAGAGAACTAAGTTGGCCCAGCAAATGAGCACCCAGGGGGTTGAGGAAGATTAGGGGAGTAAGACTGGACTACACCGTGCTGCAAAGCACAATCTCACAAATAGGTTATTGTTGCCGTTGTTAGGTGCAAAAAATTCTTTCATTGTTATACAATCCCTGACCCCCCTCCACCGAAGTCCACAGTCCAGTTTACTATGCATTTCTTTTTCTGGAATCTTGTCAAGAAAATAACTAATCCTATATTCCTTTTAAACATTTTTCTGCCTCATCTGTTTCAAGGCAGTATACATTATTATCCCCACTTTTCTTAGGTTCCCCCTAACCCTGATGTCAGTCCCATTTTAGAACAGTGGTGCTATGTAGTATATGTCCTTTTGTGACTGAGATATTTCACTCAGCATAATGTCCTCCAGGGTCAACCATTTTGTATAAAATTTCGTTAGTTCCTAGTTTTTCAATGCAGCAAAGTATTACATTGGGTGAATATACCACAGCTTCTCTATCCCTTTGTTTGTTGATGGGCACTTGAGTTGTTTCCAACTCTTTGCTATTGTGAACAAAACAGTAATAAACATGGGTGACCATATATATGTTTGGGTGTCATTTCTGGTTTCTTTAGGATATAGTCCCAGTAGTCAAATTGCTGGGTCAAATGGTATTTCTAGGCCAGGAGCTGACTGTGGAACAGACCACCAACTACTCATATGCAAATTCAAGCTGAAGCTGAGGAAAATTAAACCAAATCCAAGGCAACCAAAATATGACTTTGAGTCTATCCCAC
>NW_006399820.1:10017494-10037348 GCF_000299155.1 Elephantulus edwardii | reverse complement strand
CCCCCCCCCCCAAAGATGGGCACTCTTCTTGTCAATTTGCAAACTTGGAAACCTGCTGAGCGTCAATCATGAGTCTACCGTGAATGGATGGAATGAGTATGAATTTGACTTTTCCTTGGCTATCCAACTCCCTTTTTTAACCTCTGCTTTCTATTGAGAGAACGCTGATGACCTAGTGGGTGAGGGGAATTGTGCCGCCAACCCAAAGGCAGGTAGCTCAGTTGTACTTCTGGAGAGCAAGGTGGACACTTTTCCTCTCATGTGATTTATAGTCTCTGAAAACCTACTGGAGAATTAGCTGTGAGTGGGTTCTATGCAATGAAGGAGTAGGTGAGTAACTTAACTAAGACAAATAAACATCTAGAGTTCCCTACACTCATTTAATGAAATCCCACACCAGTTTCCATGAAACCACCCTCAAATATGGGAAGGTTAAAAAAAGGTAGATGGGAGTTCTTCACAGATTTCTATTTCATTTTTTTTAAAAAGGGAAACTTCCACAAATTTTTTGAGCAACTAAGCATGTGGCTTAATGCGTATTTTCATGCTTGTTAACAGCTTAAAAATAGTGTTTCAGAGACTATTTACAATTGCTAAAAAGCATTTTTTTCTGGTAATCATTTTTCATGGGACCAAGAACGGAAGATAACTGGGAAAGCAGTAAATATAGGAAACCACTAATGGTATCTCCTTCCTCCTATTCTGAGCCTCTCTAGCTTTAAAGGGTGACTTGGAAAGTACAACTTATATACACCCAGAGAAAAAATACCCAAGGAAGGTATCCAAAAAGTAACAACTGAGGCAAGGTTCCTTGGTGTCTTCAAAGCAGGAAAATTAATATAGAAAGATAACACTCAGGAGTTTCACCTCAGTAAGAAAAAAAATTTATTTTCTCCCCTCAAAAATTATTTGGTTTAAAACTCAAAGTATATCTAAGAATTTCTAAGAATGTTGCTAGTCTCAGCTAGGGGTTGAACTTGAGGGCTTCCTAATAATTTACAATTCCAGTTTGAGTAAGGAATGACAGAGTTCCCTGGCTGCCAGCAAAGCCCAGTCACTTTGCTGGGGAACCTGTTTAGCCTCATCCAAGCCTAAGCTTTGTAAACTGAGGCCCAGGCCTCAGTGCCATCTGAAGGTTGATGGCTCTAAGAACTGACAATACAACAGGGAGGAGAAAGAAAATACAGTAACTGATGTTAGGCTGTGTTCTGCTATGTTAGGATGACTCTGATACCCATAGTTGTGTCTTATGATTTACGGTTTCTAAAGAAAAAAAAATAACACAGGTTGTGAGCAAATGTTTGTTCAGCTATTAGTCAAAAAGTTGTCATTCGGACTTTACCTTAAGAAAGGTCTAGCTGGCCCTTTTCATGGGAAAATGAGCCATTGAGAACCCAATGGCACCCAGTTCTGCTTGGCCACACATGGAGTCGCCAGGAGTGAGCCAACTTTGTAGCAACCGATGTTTTAAGGAAAAATAACCTACCACAAGCAATGATAGGATGATTGTGTTCAAGTCATGACACTGGAGAACTCTAAATGCTGAAATTGCCATTCCCTTTGTTTTATAGAAGAGGAAATTAAGAGCCAGTGCTGTTAAATTACTTACCCAAGGTCATAAGCCAGCTAGTGGCAAAGCCAAACCGAAACTGGAGACTTGGCATTCTTAGAAGCCTCAGTCACCAAGGAAAGGTTATGTCTTACATGGCCTATATAAGGAAGTCAGAGTGGAGAGTGCAAAGGATTACCATGCTTGACTGCTAACCAAATGGTTGAAGGTTTAATTCCACCCAGAGGGCCACTGGAACGAAGGCCTGGATGAATATTGAAAACCCTATGGAACAGAATTCTCCTCTGAGACTCATTGACTTCAGGGTCTCCTCAGGAGTGTGGGATGGTGAGAGTCAGCCTGGTGGTTCAGTGGTTAAAGCTCAGTCAGCTGCTACTGAAAGGTGTTTTATGCAGACCTACCAGCTAGAGAAAGAGAAAGATGTGGTAGTCTGCTGAAAAGATTGCAGCCTGTGAAACCCTGTGGAGCAGTTCCACTACTGAATCAAGAATAGATTTGGGTGTTTTGTTTCGTGTTTTGATGGCATGTATATAATAACATTTTATATTTCCTTCAGAAACGATTCATTTAAATATATACATATATCTTTTTGCATACAGGAGTGCACTTTGGGCAGTTTGTCAACAAATAGCTTATTCTCAAAGATACAAGATAAGTATGGCTCTTTTAAGTGAAGATGTAAAGTAATAATAAAATTGGTAGTGAAAAAGTAAAAATAAAATGGAAAGAATGACTCACAAAGGTACAGTGTCTTCGGTAGGTGCCGTGGAGATGACTGCAACTCCTGCTGACTCTCTGAACTACAGATCCACACTTTGCCCTGTCTTGTGCTGTCCTAACCGCCTGTGCCATCCTTGAGCCCGTTGGTACAATCAGTCCATCTTGTTGAAGGCCTTTCTTCCTCTGATCCTCCACCTTTCTTAGCACAATGGTAATTTTTTTTACATTTAAGTATCTTTGATACATTTTGATGATTTTCTGTAGACAAAGACATTTCTGATGCTAAACAAATGACACGTAATCTTCATGCAAAATGGAACCTAAGAGGAATTTTGAAACTTTGTCTGAAGGAGAGACATGGCATAGCCTTGGAGTCCGTATTTTGGTTGTGTGTCATCCTTGTCGTGAGGGGCACTTGTGTCTTCAGAGGTCCCCAGCCCTAGTCTGCTGACCCTCAACAAGGTGCTCTTCTTATGCTGTCACCTCTGGAAAGAATCCTGACCAAACAGAGGGGCTGATCTCTTAACTCTTCTAAAGCAGTCATCTGCCGCTAAAATGGAGAGCTAATTTCCTTAAAATGTCCTTGTTCGTTTGTGGCACCCAGAGGGCTTAAAAATAGAATTGCTTCAAGTCCTGACGTGGAAAAGTGAAACATAATCCAGCATGGCAAAAATTCACCCACTCATTGGGGCAGCAGTATATATGGCTTATCTGTAACCCACCAACCTGAAAGGTATTTTAAAGCCAGTCAGCTTTCAATAGCAACTGCTGAAACACTACTGAAAAAGAGAAATAAGGTAGGAGGCATCATACTCCCTGATCTCAGATCCTACAAACAGCTATAGTGGCCAAGACAGTATGGTACTAGTACAGTGACAGGCATATAGATCAGTGAAATCAAATTGAGAACCCAGAAATCAGCTCATTTACATATGGTCAACTGATTATTGACAAGGAGATGAAATCAGGTAAGAGAGGAACCAGCAGCCTCTTTATCAAATGATGTTGGCAAAATTGGAAAACCCATTTGCTGAAAACTCAAGATCCACACCTCACACCATACCCAAAAACCAACTCAAGGTGGATCACGGACCTAAGTAGTAAAGCCAAAGATGCTAGGAACTATTCTAGAAGCCGTAATCCACAGCATGGGCAGACTTTGAAGCTTAATGAAAAATCTACAACCAGGAGAGAACAAAACAGATGAATGGCACCTTCTAATAATCAAATGTCTATGCACATCAAGAAACTTCTCCAGCAAGGTAAAAAGGAAACCCACAGACTAGGAAAAAATATTAAACAGTGACATATCTGATAAGTGACTCATATCTAAAATTTATAGAATATTCTAGCACTTCAACAACAACAAAAAGGCAAACAGCCCAATCACAAAAAGCGCACAGGATATGACACCTCACCAAACAAGATAGTCAGATGGCAAACAAACACATAAAGAAATGTTCAGAATCCCTAGCTGTCAGAAATAGGCTATGAGATATTATCTCATCCCATTACCAATAGCAAAGCTCAACAGAGCCACAAACAAATGTTGCAAGGTTGTCGAGAGATTGGAACTATTATTCACTGCCAGTGGCAGTGTAAAATGGTACAACCACTAGGGAAGGTGGTATGATGCTTTCTTAAAAACTTGGAAATAGAAATACCATTTGACCCATCAGGTGCACTGTTAGAAACATATCCTAAAGAAATCAGAACCATAACACAAACATATATATATATATATATATCTCCCCTTATTTATTGCTGCATTATTCACAGTATCGAAGAGATGGAAGCAACCCAAGTGCCTATCAACAGATGGATAGAAAAACTATGGCACATTTGTACAATGGAATATTATGCAGCATTGTAAAACGTACAACAGGGGTGAACCTGAAGGACATTATGAAATATCTTAGTCACAAAAGGACAAATACTGCATAACAATGCTGTTAAAAAACGACTGACTTGGGAGGAGAATAGGGAAAGAGTGGCTAGATAATGAACATTGCATTGGAACAGATGAGAGAAAGAACTGTTTAAAAAGAATATATGATTAGGCATTATAGGTATAACAACAAACTGAAACAAAAGGTGAATTGCGAAGTAGACTAAGGGAGGAAAATGTGCAACAATGAATGATTTTTTTAAAAAAAATTTAGCAACTGCTGGTGAACCTTGTGGTTTCCCGTGAGCCCTTGGAAGGTTTCTGGCATGCAGAAACCCTCTTGCTGAGAGGAGAAGTTGGATACTTTAACCACACCATCTAGCTGATGCCAGAGTTCTTGGGCTCTTGGCATATCCCCACTCAGTGGATACTGAGAAAGACTTCTTTGGGCTCTAGTTTTCATGTTAGGGAAATATGGTGGCCCTGTGCTCTGGAAGATTACAGGAAATTAACTCAAGGCTTACTCCTCCTTTGCCTCAGGGAGCTCTGATAGCCTAGCCGGTAGGAAGTTGCAGAGCCAACCCAAAGGCACGTGATTCAAATCTCCCAACTGCTCTGCAAGAGAAAGATGGACAGTCTCCTCCTGTGTGATTTACAGCCTCAGAAAACCCACCAGAGGGTCAGCAATGAGACAGTTCTGACTGAAAGGCAGTGAACTTGCATTTTTTGAGTTGCCCTTCCCAGTTTCTGATTTCTTGAGAACCAAGGATATATGACCAGAGTGGCAGGCTTGAGGCTCTCTCCCATCATATCTAAGCACCGCACACTAGTCAGCGGTGGACCCTGGGAGCCAGAGTACCTGTATTCTGTGTGTGTGTACTGTTGAATCAGATCCAACTGGCATAGGAGGAGATGAGCATCTGGTAGATTTGAACTGCACACCTTCAGGATTGCAATGCAACTTCTTGCCACTAGGCCACCAAAGCTCCCGAGTACCTGTATTCTTAAACCTATTAAGCTCTCACTTGCTTGCCCACCACTCACTATTTGTGTGACTTTGGGCAAGAGACTCAATGACTTAGCCACCCCTCAACTCTCAGTCAAGGCTTGTGTGCCACCATCATGTTGAGCAGGTTTTAGAGGAGCTTCCAGACAAAGATGGACCAAGAAGAAAGGCCTAGGATCCACCTCTGAAAATCAGCGGGTTAAAACTGGATCTCAGTGGTCCCACTTGAAAATGATCAGGCATGGAAATGATTCAGGACCATGCCATTTCATTCTGTTGTGTGTGTGTGGCTCACTGTGAGTTTGAGGCCACTCAGAAGCAGTGAATGACAATTACTTCACAGGTTCAAAACTCATCACTGTCTAGTAGGAACCTACTCACATGTTTTCATACAATTTTCTTTTTCTTCTCCTTTTTCTTTTTTTGATTATTAATCTTAATGAAAATTTACAGAGACTTTGGATTTCCGTTTATTCACTGTTGTACTTTTCTCCCCTCCCAGGCATCCCTCCCAGTACAGTACCCCCCAGGTCTTCTCCACTGTGCATCCTTCGCTCTGGACTCCTGTCATGACAATAATACCTAATCACATATCCCTTTTAAACAGTTTTCTCCCTCATCTGTTTCAATGCAGTGTACATTATTTATCCTATCTTTCTCAGTCTCCAGCCCAACCCCAATGTCAGTCCCATTTTACAACAGGGACACTACTTGTGTTTTTGTGACTGGGATACTTCACACAGCATAATGTCCTCTGGGGTCACCCATATTGAATAATATTGCATGAGTTCCTTGTTTTTCAATGCAGCATAGTATACCAGAACTTCTCTATCCATTTGTTTGTTGATGGGCACTTGGGTTGTTTCCAACTCTTTGCTATTGTGAACAAAACCACAATAAACGTGGGTGTACTTATATCTGCTTGGGTGGCAGGTATGGTTCATACTACATCTTTTCACACTACTTCCATATGTTTTCAGGAAGCTGTCCACCACAGTGGAGGAAATTGCCCATCTTTCTCTCTCAGAACTACTGTTAGTTTTAAATCTCTATAAATACTTACTCTTTGGGTTAGCAGTACAACTCCGTACAGTCTACACCACCAATACTTCCCTTCATAGTTAAGGAAAATGAAACGCGTTCATATTTGTAAAGTAGATAAAAGAGTGCCTGCCACTTCAGCTCGTTACCATCAAGTTGGCCTGACTCAGCTGTTTCCTCCAGTGGATTTTTAGAGGTTGTGAATCGCATGGGAGGAGATCGTCCATCTTGCACCTGCAGAGCTGCTGGTGCAGTCAAACTGCTTGTCTTTGTGTTGGCAGCACAGCTCCTTGCCACTAAGCTCCCTGGCACATAGGAAAGGTTAAATGTTAGATAGATATGTGATAAAATTGTCCTTCCTTCACAGTATGGTCTTTGGGGCTGTCTTTTCATCATTTATTTCTTTTCTCAGATAGTCCTTAAAACCAAACCCACCGCTGTTAAATTGGCTCTGAGCCCTAGCAACCCTATAGGATAGAATCACGCTGTCCAGGGGTTTCCAAGGCTGTAAATTTTATGAGTACAGACTGCCACATCTTTGCCCTGTGGAACGGCTGTTAATTTCAAATCACAGACCCCTTGGTTAGCAGCCCAATGCTCAGTCTTCATTGCCACCAGAAAATTAGCTGTTGGTGTTCAGTTAAACTTCAGAGCCAAAAATCTTGCTGTCATCAAGTCAGTTCTAACTCAGCAACCCTCACTGGGTTTCTGAAGCTAAGAATCACAACAAGAGGAGATTGCGCCCATCTTTCTCCTGCTAGTGGATTTGAACTGCTAGAGTCAGGCAACCTTTTGGCTAGCATCACAACATGCTATGGACTAAATTACCTAAAATAGTGATGACTAAAGGGAGAGGAGAACAGGGGAAAGCGTTCTATGGAGCAGTGCGTCCCTCCTGTAGTCTTTTTTTTTTTTTTTTTAAGGGGAATGGGAGGTGGGTCTTTGCATTTTGACAAGCTGTCTGGTGTCTTAGGGACAGAAAAGTAAGTTTATTGTAATAGTGCTATCATTAGCAATAGTGTCATGAATAAAACCTTTATTTTCATGATTAGATGTGGTCATAAAGTTGTGCTGTTAATATGAATTACACTATTGATATAACAGTAATCTATGGCTTAAGACGGAATGGCAGGAACTCTGGGTCTTACAGTCCCTGGACCCTGGAATCCCGTGGCTGGGATGGGGCTCTCTTGTTCTTTGGACCAGTCCTGATCTACTGGGCTTCACTTTTCCTTTCTCATCCCTTTTTTCCTATATTCTGTGTGTTCCTCACCTCTTCCTTTGCCAGGCTTTTAAAAGGATGCTGGGATTACAGCTTTTGGTGACCATTTCCGGGATTTACCAAATTAATTATACCTTTTTTCTCTGGCATTCAAGTGAAATCTTGCCTTTCCCATTTAGCCTCTCAATCCTCCCATCTCAGATCATGGCATCTCTAGGTGTTTGGGTGGCTAAGATTCTCTACTAGAATTCTGCCTCTCTGTTTTCCTGTCTACCAAGGCCCACATCAAAGAAAGGAGAATTTTCCCTGCATAGAATTTTCCCTGATTCCCCAGTGGGCTTGGCTTCACATCTTCCCTAAATTTCTGTGCCTTAACTGTAGGACATCATCCTATCGTCTATATTCCTGACTTCATCCCCTTACTAACTACTAAACTCTAAGAGATGTCTAGTCCCCTGCCGGGCCTTCTACTGGAGACTCAGATTATTATCTTGAGGAGAGGTGTTTTCATTAGATGCCTCAAATGTGCTGGACACCCTGCTCACTCTGTTGGGGATCCAAGAGAGGTCTGAAATGTGATCCACCCACTCTTTGAGTTTTTAGTCTTATTTGAGGAGACAGCTTTAAACACGAATTGAATTTCCATCAAGACTATACAGTAGTCTAGGAGAAGACAAGACTCATCTAGTTCTTAGTTGCATATGCCAGAAAAGCAGGTAAGGGTCCCTAGACTGCAGTGAAATGGGGAGATGGGGTTGCGGGGTGGACGATAGGAGAGCATGTTTGACTCCTCTAGGGGAGCGTTTAAAAACAGCAGTAGCTGGCTTCCTCCCTAGACTAAATAAAATCTTGGGGTAGGACCCAAACCTGAGTATTTTAAAAACTTATAGATGGTTTTATGAACCAGCCATCCTTTCGTTGACACTTCAGACTCAACACATTTTTACCTATTGGAACCAACTCATAACTAACCCTTGTGGGTTTCAAGGCTGTAAATTACATGGGAGGAGATTGTCCACCTTTCTCCTAAAGAGCTGCTGGAGGATTTGAACTGTAAAAAAGGTTCCACCTTTGGGTTAACACTGCAACCCCCATGGACCAGACTTCCTAGTTGTTGTTAGGTGCTTTTGAGTCAAGTATGACCCATTGCAACCCCGAGATCTGAGCCACAGATCTGAATGCTGCCCTATCCTGTCAAGCTCATTGCTGCAGTCATTGTGTCAGTTCATCTGGCTGAGGGTTTTCCTCTCTTTCACCAATAACCCTCCACCTTTGCAAGCATGATGTTCCTCTCCAATGAATAGCCTCTCCTAGAATCTTGCCTAAAGTATGCAAGATGAAGCTTTATAACCTCTGCCTCTAAGGAGCTCTCTGGCTGGACGAATGTTTGGTCTTTTGGCAGCTCAAGGGATGTTCATTAGTCTTCCAACACCACAACTCAAAGGCATCCGTTCTGTCATCTTGATTTATTGTCAGTGATTGAAAAGTCCATGGCCTGAATCAGGGGCACGTCAGTCCTCCAACTGACATCATTGCTCCTAAATACTTTGAAGAGGTCCATGACTACTTTCCCAGTACAGTATAGCTCCTTCATCTGTCATGAAGTTGCCTATTGGTCCAGTGGTAAGAATTTTTGTTTTCTTGACATTGAGATGCAATATTGAAGACTGTAGTCCTTGATCTTCTGCAGCAAGTTCTTCAAGTCCTCTTCCCCAAATGAGAAGACTCCTAGATTAACATTGAAATCACTTACCCACTAAACCCAAACCCATTGCCATCCAGTGGATTCTAACTCATCATGAGCCTGCAGGACAGAGTGGACCTGCCCCAGGCAGATTCAGTGGCTGTAAATCTTTACAGAAGCAGACTGCCACATCATATTCCCATTGAGCAGCTGATAGATTTGAACTGCCAGCCTTTTAGTTAGCAGCTAAATGCCTGCAACATAGCACTGCCAAGTTTCTTTGAAATCGCTTGGCTAGATAAAAAAGCTCTTTCTGACCAGAAAACATCATAAGCAAAAGGTCGTGGTGACGGGGATAGGTCGCTGCCATGTAGTCAGCCCCAGCTCATCAGGACATAGTGCACAGTGGATTCGGTCCTGTACCATTCCATGGTTAGCTGCAAAATGGGCCATTGTGGTTCATAGGGCTTTCATTGGCTGACTTTCAGAAGTAGATCTTCCTTAGTATGTCTAGGTTTGGAAATTTAGCTCCTGCGTGGAAGGTGAGAAATGTACCACTGAACCACCAGTGCTCAAGATAAAGAGGTAATAAAGTCTATTAGTTTAAGAAGAGACCAGTTGGGTCAGATTTACTATAGAGGATCTCTGGTGGTCTACCAACTCAAAGTCAGGCAGTTCAAATCCACCAGCTGCTCCAAGATGGGTAGTCTCCCGTGAAATTGACAGCGTCTGAAAAACATACCCAGGGTTTTGAGTCAGTTCCAATTCAGTGGCAATGAGTTTGCGGTTTTATGAGTTAATATAGAGGAATCACGAGAATAAGGATTGCTTTTCTACATGAGTCAGGCTGGGAACAAATGGGCTGCTGGGGTATAAGTGATTGGGAGCTGCGGTTGAACAGAATTGATGTGCCCCATCAGAAGAGAGCCGCTGACCCCGCCCCAGGTGACTGCCACTGTAGTGGTAGGCAGGCACAGCTTGCTGCCAGGTACTCCACCTTCTCAAAATGCCAGCAGTCCACCAGTTCTAAAATACTGGCTCTGTTAAAAAGAGAACTAGTAAGCAAAATGTGTCTCTAGACTACCTTAAGGGCTGCCGCTCACCAGTCCCTGGTCTGTGGGATAATAGTAGCTAATGTTTATTGAGTGCCTGTGTTTATCGAGGGCACTAAACTGTTTGCATGCATTAGCTCATTCAATCCACATAACAGCCTACAAAGTGAGTGGACATTATTACTACCTTTGTTCTACAGCAGAGAAAACCGACAGCAAGGGGTTAAGGGGCTCACTCAGGCCCCACTATAAGAGAGGCCACCAAAAGTAAATCCAAGTTTCCAGTTTGTTCCTGGTTTTTCTCTCTTATGGTTCCTGCCATTATATTACATACCTAGGGCCCCAGAGGAAGCTGGGGTGACTTAATGGGCAAGGAGTTGTGCTGCCAATGTAAAGGCAGGCTGTTCTAATCCACTAGCTGCTCCGTGGGAGAAGGATGGGTAGTCTCCTGAATAGGTTTACAGCCTCTGAAAACCTGCTGGGGGGAGAGGTGGTCAGCTATGAGTGGTTCTAATTTAACAACATTAAGGTGTTGGGTGTTTGGGTTGTTTTTTTTATTTATTTTGGTTGTGAGGTGGTTTTTTGTTTTGTTTTTTAGGGATCCAGGACTTTGAAAATTACAAGTTTTAGTCAAGTTCAAAAGAAGGGCCTTGAGATCTAAGAAGTCACCTATTAAAAACTCCAAGGGGAACAGCCCTGCTCTGACACAGGGTTACCATGGGCTGGAGTTGATGGGCCAAATACTTCCCCCTCAATTGGAGAGAGCCACCGTGCAGAGCCCAGGAACCCAGGCTGGGTATTTTGGTACCTCATACTTGCCCTTTAGTTACCAGCTTCTGGATTTCCAGGCCTTTGTCCAGACAGTATGGTGACCTTAAACCCAGAAGGGGTAAAACAAGAAAAGAGCATCCCAGGGTTTGAGAATCTAAGCTCAGGAGGCTCAAACTGGATATTTGGCCCTTGAAAGATTTGCTTTGCCTTGTAGGTGCTAAGGTTTTTTTTTTTGTTTTGTGGGGTTCCCCCCCTCCATTTTCTTGGGGCAAAGTAGGCATAAGGGTAGAGATTTGAACCAGAATGTGAACTGCCAGAACACAAGGATATACCTTGGTGAATAAAGCCAGAGTGCTCTTTAAAGACATAGTGAACATTCATCTCACATACCTTGGGCATGTTGCTAAGAGGAGGTGTTCCTTGGAAAAGGAAATCATACTAGAAACTTCGAAGGTCAGTGAAAGAGATGAAGGTCCTCAGTGAGTTGAGATTAACACAGTGGCTACAGCAGTGGGTACAAGTATATCATATGATGAGGACAGCACAGGATAAGACCAGATTTGTTGTTCATAGGGTTGCTATGAGTTGTACTTGACAGCACATATCAACAAATACGGATGCTGTGGAGCTTACATGTCTGGAGCCCAGCTCAAGAACAGTGCCTATGAAAAAGGCAGGATGGAAGTGAAGGACAGTTTAAGAAAGAAAAGAAACAAGACTTTCAACTTCCATGTTTTTTTAACTCTGGGCTGCAAGATTGGACACAGCCGAGTTCTCATTCTGCTTGGCATGTGCAGTGTGGAGGGAGTAATTAGTCAGCTTTGGTGTGAGTTGGTTGTGACACCAGGGCCCACACTTGGGGATGAGGCCTGGAAATGCGACTTTGGCGTAGAGGTTAAAGTCTCGATGAAGGCTGGTGAGCCAAGAATTGGTCTCCTTGACGTCAGGAAGAAAAGAAATGATGTAGTGCCGCAAAAACCTTTCATCATTTTCACTTCTCCCTCTGTAATATGAAAACAAGACAAATTCATCAGGTTGATTTTGGGGATCGATACTGTCAAGGCGCCCAGAGACAAACCATCAGATGTTATTTATTGTGTACTTTCCCAGGTCTGTGCCTGGCTCCTCGTTCTCTGAGAAAGCCCACGGTTTGCAGCCTCTCCCAGCAGAGCGCCAGCTGGGGAGAGCTGTGTGCATAAGGAGAAGTCATGGAGTTAGGCCCCAGGCCCGCAGTAAGGAATGGCTCTTTTTGTTATTTCTAATGCACTAATTTCTGCTCATTATTTCAAGGAGTGGAGGGAAAAGGAACTTGAACCTATTTTTCGGAGACTATCATGTTAAAGTTTCAAAATGAATCTTTTGAGTTACTCTGGAGGAAAAAGCCACATAATTTCCAAGTATCTTTATCCCTGAATTGATTGATTGATTTTTTTTTTTTTAATTTCTTGCCACACTGGAGAGCAGAAATTATGTGGCTGATGGTAAATGGGGTAAAGTTTGGTACATTTCACACTGCCATTTTCCTTGTTCATTTCAGACACCAAACCTGGGTACATGGGGCTTGAAGATCTGGCCCAGTTCTGAAAACTGCTCTGCCACTTAGAAGCTGTGTGACTGTTTATATCTATGATCTGTTATCAAGTGCTGTAAGTCGGATCAGACTCATACAGCAGGAGCAAATGCTACTCTAGGCTGCACCATCCTCACACACCACTACTGTGCTTGAGCCCATTTCTGCAGCCTCTTTGTCCATCTCGCTGAGAGTGATCCCCTCTTTCAGAGGGTTGCAAGGATTATGGGAGATAGTGTTAACAGAAGATGGGCTTTGTTTCTACATGATAGACCCTCTTGAGTCTTCTTGTTGTTGTGCACCCTCAAGTCAGAACTTAAGAATAGCTGACACTCCAGTGGGTTTTCAGAGGCTGTTAATAGCATAACAGGAAATTGCCCATCTTTCTGCTGCAGAGCGGCTGGTGGATTCAGACCATTTGCGTTTGGATTGGCAGCACAGCTCTTTATCAGTGGACCACCAGAGCTCCCTTCTTGAGTCTTAGTTGAATTTGAATGCTAGTTCTTTCCCATTTCATGGATTCTCTATTAAACTATTGAACAAACATTTATTGGATACCTACTTTATGCAGGCCACAGTACCTAGTACCCTGGAGGTTTCAAAGCTCATTGATGTCCTTCTTCCCCTCAACAAGTTATTTAACAAGACATGGAAGGCTGTATACAAAGCAGTGAGAGTTTCAGTACACGAAGTCTTTAGGTGTGCAAAGGACAAGTCTCCAGGACGCTTTAAACTTGAGCAAGATTTTGGCACTTTTGGCATTTGGGGGCAGATAATTCTTGGTTGTGGCACTGTTCTGTGCATTATAGGATCTTTGGCTTCTTACTAGCTGTCAATAGCACCCACCTCCCAGTTGTGATAGTGATGATTATCTCAAGGCATTGTAAGCTATGTCCTGGGGCTGGGGTTTGCATCATTCTCAGTTGAGAACCACCTAACGAGACCTTCAAAGGGCAGAGATAGGGAATCCCATATATGATTCTACTGTATCCCACATGAATTTAACATAAAAATACTATGCAATGTTTGCGTTTCTTTTTAAAGTTTTGGTGTATTGCAAAGAGTTCACACTCTGCCACTACCTGAAGGATTGGCATAGTTCACATCTTTACGGTAGCACCACAGAAATTTCTGACACTCTTTTGTGAGATTATAGCCATAAATACCCAACAGAGTGTGGGTCTGTTCTGACACTTGGGGGCTGTCATCAGATAGATATGTGGTGTTTCTTTTTTTACAAAAAAAAATTCATGTAAAAAGCAGATGTTTCTCATCACTGAGTTTTTGGTTTGGTTTACCCACCCTTTCGTGAAATAGCAAAGTTGAGGAAGTTGAGGTCCTCAATTGGTGTTCTTCTCACTTTCACTGGGCCATACAGAGAGCACTTTGTCTGTAGCCTTACCTGTGACAATTCAGCATCATGTTAGTTGGCTTTTATGAAACGATTCTGTGACAGGGGCAAGAACAGATCACACTCCACCGTCTAGAGACCGCCAAGAAAGTGATTCATTTCTCATGGACTCCAGTGGGAGGAGAAGATGGAACTTGTGCTCTGGATCCAACTCCTCGGGGTGCGTGTTGATTCCAGTCACTGTTTGGCTGCTGGAGGACTGGGCACATCACTCTCAAACCAATTTTTCCCTCACCTGTTTAATGAGAATGGAAGAGGCTGCCTCGTAGGTTTATTGTGAGGATTGTCCTGCTGACAGTTTTCATCTGTTTGCTGTTATTAAGTTGAGCAGTTCAGTAGTGAATGTCCTTCCCTTTGCGGCCGCTGCTTCCACGGCCTCTTGCCCTTAACATGCATCCTCACACAGGTGTCATTTCAGCCTTGGATCTTCTTGATTCATTCGACACCCCTCCCCCTAGCCGATACCTTAGGATGATAGGCCAGCCACTTCCTAGAAGCCGTGGTGGTGCTTTGATTAAAGCACTGAGCGTCTATCTGGAAGTTGTCACTTCCAATTTGAACCTACCAGCCTCTCCTCAGGAGAAAGACGTGGCAGTGGCAGTCTGCTTCCATGAAGATTTACAGCCTTGGATACTAGAGCACTTCTGCTCTGTCCTAGACAGTCGCTATGTGTTGCAATTAGCTAGACGGTAGTTTTTAGTGGATTGTGGGCACTATGGACACAACAGTGTCACATAGAATTCCCTGCCTTTGTCTCTGTGCCTGTCTCTATGCCTCATAAGTGTGAAGATTTTGCCATGTAATAAATGACTTGTTCTTGTCTTTGATAGCTCCTGGGCTGCTTTTTATTGTTGTTTTGAAAGACTTATGGTTCTTAAAATTGAGGCCCTTTTGCCCCTAGTATCACCGGAGGACTTGTTGGAAATAGATATTTGGGGACCTCCTAAATCAGAACCTCTTATGGGTGGGACCAACAGTCTGACTTAACAAAAAGCCAGCCATTTTCAGAAAATTGCCCTAGACAAGAGAATTTTCTTTATCAAGAAAATTTTAAGGGAAATTCAAGACCTTAATTGGTTTGCTACCAATTAACAATTCCAGTGTTACCTGGTGCCATCAAATAAAGGAACAGCTCATACAGTATCATTCTAGACACATCAGTTCATAAAAGAAGGTCTTAGGTCTGTTAAGAGAGCTCCCTTTGATCTCATCTCTGGACTAATCTTTCTTTTTAAAGACAGTGTCCTGGGTTTTTGGAGGATCCTAAATAACGCAGCATGGAAATAAACATAATTCATTTAGTATGTAGCCTTTCTTGGACTTTTCATTGTCTAGTGAACAAAGAAATCGTTTTCTTCCCTCTTTTACCTCAAAAGACTTTGATGTTTTTGTTTAACAGCTTTTTTCCTTCTCTTGATTCACTTGTCTTTTTATCCAGCAACATTAAAAGTCTTTTAGAAGCTGCAGCGCAATCCTGAAGGTGCATGGTTCGAATCCACCAGATGCTCTGTTGGAGAAGGAGGGGCAATCTCTTATGCCAAGCAGATCCAATTCGATGGCACATAGCGACAACCCCCCCCCCCAAAAAAGTCTTTATAACCAAATTGTAATCCAGATGTGTGAAGCTTATGTGGAGATGAAGCGATTGGTTTCCTTACATGCCATTTCGATATTTGGTGTCGTTTGAAGAAGTTGTGCTGCTAACTCAAAGGCTACATCTCCCTGGCAGTTCGACTAGCAGCTCATCGGGAGAAAGATGGACAGTCTCCTCCCATGTGAATTACAGCTGTGAGTTGGTTCCTACTTGACTACGACGACTTTTGGTTTTGTTTTACCTGTTTGTAATGAAAAAATTAATTGAAATTTCATGGAAAAGTACCCAGCCTGCAGCTGGGCATAGAATGACTGACCTTCTAAATGTTTGTTCCATTCATGCCCTAGTATATAAAAACCAGTAAACTCATATGTAAAGAGAAGTGAAGTCTTAATGCTTGCCACAGTGTAGGTGAGCCTTGAAAACACCACACTGAGTAGAAGAAATTAATTGCAAAAAGACAAATAGTCTGTAAAATAAACAGATGTATACACAACAGACATTATTAGCGATTATCAGAGATGAAAGCTCTAATGGCTTAGTGGTAAGTAATTGTCCTGCCAAAGCAAAGATTGTTGTTTTTACTGTTATGTGCCGTCAAGTCGCTTGCAACTCATAGCAAACCTATGTACAACAGCCCTAAACTCTGCTCTATCCTGTGCCAATTGCACTGCCTCTGACACACCCATGCCGATTACCCCAGTCACTGAATCAATCCACCTCATAGTCTTCCCCTCCTGCGCTGTCCCTCCACCCTGCCAAGCATGCTGTCCCTCTCCAAGGACCTGTCCCTCCGTACAGCATGTCCAAAGTATGTCAGACGAAGCCCCAGAATCCTTGCCTCCAAGGAGCAGCCTGGTTTAACCCTCTCTAGGGTTGGATCTGTTTGTTTTCTTGGCAGTTCATGGAACATTCAATACTCTTCTCCAGCACTATAGCTCAAAGCCATAAATTCTCCTTCCATCCTCCCTAGTCATTGTCCAACTCTCTGATGCATAACAAGTGATTGCAAAGACCATGGCCTGTATCAGGTGCACCTTAGTCTCCAGAGAGACACCGTTGCTCTTGAGTATTTTAGAGAGGTCTCTAACAGCAGACTTTCCCATCGCAATACGTTTTTTGATTTCTTGGCTGCTGGTGCCAAGAGTATTGACTGTGGAGCCAAGCAAACTAAAGCTGTGAACAATCTCAATCTCTTCATCATCCATCCTGATGCTGCCAGTTGGTCCAGTGGTGAGAATCTTTGTCTTCTTGACATTGAGCCTCAGTCCATACTGAAGGCTGCAGTCCTTGACTCTCTGCAGCAAGTGCATGAGGTCCTCCTCAGTTTCAGCAAGCAGGGTTGTGTCATCTGCATAATGAGAATCTTCCACCAATCCTAACACCACACTTCTCATAGAGCCCAGCCTCTCGAATAATCTGCTGTGCATACAGGTTGAAAAGGCATGGAGATAGGACACATCCCTGGCGTACACCCTTTCCAGTTTTGAACCATGCAGTGTTACCCTGCTCTATTCTGACGACTGCCTCTTTGTCCAAGTATAGGTTTCTTATTAGCATGATCAAGGGTTCTGGGATTCCCATTCTTCTCAGAGTCAGCCACAGTTTGTTATGATCCACACAGTCAAAAGCCTTTGCATAATCCATGAAACACAGGTAGACATTCTTCTGATATTCCCTGCTTTCAGCTAAGATCCATCTAACATCAGCTACAATATCCCTAGTACCACAACCCCTTCTAAACCGAGCCTGGACTTCTGGCAGTTCTCTGCTGATGTGCTGTTCTGGTTGCTTTTGAATAATCTTCAGTAGAATCTTGCTTACATGTGAAATCAATGATATTTTTCTGTAGTTTCCACACTTTTTTGGAATGAGAACAAATATAGATCTCTTCCAGTCAGCTGGCCAAGTGGTGTTCTCCAGATTTCTTGGCACAACTGGGTGAGCACATCCAGGGCAGCATCTGTTAGCTGAAATACGTCAATTGGTATACCGTCTGTTCTGGGGACCTTATTTTTTTGCTATTTCCTTCAAAGCAGCTTGAACTTCCTTCATCACCATAGGCTCTTGCTCAAATATTATTTCATTAGACTCTTCTGTATCTGCCAATTCCTTTTGATACAATGACTCAGTATATTCCTTCCGTCTTCTTTTAATACTTCCTGGATCATTTAATATTCTGCCTAAAGCATAGGTGATTTAAATCCACCAGCTACTCCAGGGGAGAAAGATAGGCAGTCTCCTTCCATGTGATTTACTGCCTCTGAAAACCCACTGGAGGGTCAGGTAAGGGCTGGGTCCTGCTTGATGATACCCAGTATGAACAGGAATGGAGGGACCTTTAATGTCTGCAGCAGAATGGGCTGTTCACCCAAAGGCTGCACTATTCTGGACATTTGATTTTATCTGAGGCTCTGTGGAAGAAAGATGGATACTCTTCCAGCTATAACTTAGATCCTCAGAAACTCAGTATGAGTCAAAAACTACTCCATGCCAGTGAGAATGACCCAGGATGAAGGCGAAGGAAGAGTTTACGTAGATGACACTGAGTTTAAATTAATGGTGATGGGGTGATTCACGAAAAGATAGTAAGAATAGTTTCACAACTTGAAGACTATAATCAACCTTGCTGCATTGTACATGTAGAAATTATTGATGACATGTGTTTTATTATGTATATTTTCCCAATTAAAATTTTAGAAAGGTGTTCAATAGGTGCCATATCTCTATATATGAAGCTGTAAATGACACAGTTTGAATAGATAAGAATAAATATCATCAGAACTAAAACTATAGTATTGGAGACCCTAATTAGTTAAAACTTATTTAAAGCCTTAGTGGATAAACACATAAATAACAGATATTACCTGATTTGATTCCCCCCACAAAAAAATGGGGAGGGGGGGAACTGTTAGATGCCATTGAGTCAACTCTGACCCCCGTAATCCCCCGTACAGAATGAAACACTGCACCATCCTCACAACCTGTGCTGTGCTTAAGCCGTGAGTGGGAAACACCGTGTCAGCTCTAGCTTTTTGAGGGTCTTCCTCTATTCACTCACCCTCTGTGAGAGAGGGAAAAATGGGCACAAATTCTATGCTTCTGCACAACCCTGAACTTGTGTCTCCTCATAAGTAACTTGTCAATTTTGAAACCGTTTATATTGCAAACACAGATTAATTAGGAGGTACCTCTGGTGGTTTAGTTGGTAGGAAGTTACCCTGCTAACTTGAAGGTGATACCTTTGTGGTGGTTTGAATTCACCAGTGGCTCCTTGGTGCAGGGAATAGGCAGCCCTCTCCCATGTGATTTACAGCCTGTGAAAACCCACTGGAGAGCCAGCTGAGTCAGTTCTGACACAACTGCAGCAAGTTAGCAAGCAAGTTACTCGCATTTACTAATTACTACCATGTTAAACGGAGTGGCTTAAATAGAGTGCTGATTCCTTTTTGAAGTGGGCCGGATCGTGACATCGTGGGGGCATGAGGCTCTATTACTGCCC
This sequence comes from Elephantulus edwardii, assembly GCF_000299155.1. NCBI lineage: Eukaryota > Metazoa > Chordata > Mammalia > Macroscelidea > Macroscelididae > Elephantulus > Elephantulus edwardii. Next base: position 10,018,317 of record NW_006399820.1, on the reverse strand, counting down.
ATGTTTGTCTCTGTGGTTCATTTCTAAAAATGTCCCTTTGGCCATCAGCATGTATTTCTTCTCCTGTTCCCTTCACCTTTGGCCAAAACAGCTTCTGGTTACGATGGCAGTTTTAAATTTGCCAGTTGTGGTTGATTATATTATAGAGGGTGGGAAAGGACAGCCACCACTACTCATTTCTTGCTTCCTGCCTTGCTGTAGAGTGTGGGGATAAGCATTTCCAATCCTTTGAATGTCAACATCTGCTGCTCTATTTAGTAAGGGTGTCCAAGGCGTGGTCCTCAAATACCTGCCACCCCTGAAGATGGCCTGGCATGACTCAGTTACTGCTGTCTTTTCCAAAACCAGTTCCGGGGCCCCTTTTGTGGATCCACTCTCTTGATTTTTACTTCAAGTTAGAAGAAATTGAAATACATAGATGGATAGATACAGGAAAAGTGAATGAATGGATGACTGGCTAGAGCTCAAGCGATATTGCCACATTCAGCAGTAATGAATGAACTAAAGGTTGAGTTTTTTTCGCCTTGCTTTTTATCTCTTGCAGCTTTAGAATAATGTTAAAGTGACCGAAGTGGCTAGTTAGGTCCTACTTTTAGTAATTTTCCTGATATGCCAATGTCACTGAACAAATAATTTCACAAGCTCTCTTTATAAAGTTATTGAGAACAAAGTTGTCACTTCATTATTAAGGTTCACCAGGTACAAGCCATTGACTTTTCATTCGCCATACATATACATACATACATACATACATACATACATATATATATATATATATATATATATAGAGAGAGAGAGAGAGAGAGAGAGAGAGAGAGAGAGA
>NW_006399820.1:10016470-10017319 GCF_000299155.1 Elephantulus edwardii | reverse complement strand
TCTCTGTGTGTACCGTCAAATTGGATCTGACTGGTACAAGAGGAAATTGCCCCTCCTTCAGCAGAGCATCTGGTGGATTCGAGCCGTGTACCTCTGGTATTGCAGTACAGCTTCTTGCCACTAGGCCACCAGAGTGCCCTTAGAAATCTTTTCAAAAACAAATGTGTAAGTCTTAGATGTAAGACTTCAGCTCGCTTACTCAGGGCATGTCATCAAGAAAGATCAATTGCTAGAAAAAGACACTGTGGTTGCTAAAGTAGAGGGTCATTGAAAACAAGCGAAACTGTCGGGGATAAGAACTGACACAATAGTAACAGCAGTGAACTCGAACCAGTCAGTGAGATTGCCATGAGTTGAGGTTCACTTAAATAAATAAATGGTCACTAACTAGGTTTAATCTAATAGAACTACATTTGGCCCCAACTTGGCCTGGTTAGGAACTCAAGTTTACTTCTCTGGAAGACAATTTATGTTAATCAGAGTGCTGAAAGAAGGATATAGGAGAAAGCAAATTCACTCATTTGCTCTTCAGTGTAAAAACTGCCAACTGGGCAGTGATTGGTACTGCCTTATTTTCCCCATCAATAAGTTATTTGGATGCACATCTATGTTTATTGCTGCATTGTTCACAGTAGCAAAGGGATAGAAGCAATCCAAATGCCCATCAACAAATTAATGGCTAGAGAAACTGTGGTATATTTTTGCAATGGTGTACTACACAGTACTGAAAAACAAGGAACTCAAAATGTTATACAAAATGGGTAACACTGGAGGACATTATGCTAAGTGAAATATCTCAGTCACAAAAGGACAAATACCGCATAATGTCACTTATAAAACAGGACTGAC
>NW_006399820.1:9989974-10016254 GCF_000299155.1 Elephantulus edwardii | reverse complement strand
TAAAAAAATAGGAAAGGAGTGCGTCCGGATAGTATTATTTCTCCATACCTATTCAATCTGTATACTGAGCAGATTGTTCAAGAGGCTGGACTCTATGAGGAGGAATGTGGTATCAGGATGAGAGGGAGACTCATCAGTGACCTACATTTATACACATGTCACAAACTTTCTTGCTGAATATGAGGAAGATTTGGAAGCACTTGTTGCAGAGGATCAAAGCATACAGCCTTAAATATGGATTGCCTCTCACTGTCAAGAACACAGAGATTTTTAGCATTGGACCAATATGCAACATCATGATAGGTGGAGAAAAGATTGAAACGGAGCCACAGTTAATACCCCTGGGTACCAGCAGTCAGAAAATCAGGAGGCATGTTGTACTGGAAAAGCCTGCAGTTAGGGACCTCTCCAAATTATTGTGGAATAATGATGTTAGTTTGTGGATGTAGGTGTTTCTGATCACTTGCTGAGCATCTGAGAGCTGAACAATGAATAAGGATGACAGAACAATAAAAGATGCCTTTAAACTATAGTTGGAGAAGAGTACCGAACATGGACTGTCAAAGAACAAACAGTTATGTCTTGGAGTGGGTGCAGGCAGAGTGCCCAGTGAAGGCAAGGATGACGAGTCTTCGCCTCACGTACTTGAGCATATTGCTAGGAGGGGCTATTCCTTGGAGAGGGACATGATGCACAGGAAAGTTGAGAGTCTCAAAGGAGAGAAAGATCCTTGGCCAGTTGGCTGGATGCAGTGAATGCTGCAGGGTGCTCTGTTATGTTGGGAAGTATGAGGAAGGGACAGGATAGGACAGGGTTTAAATGTGTTGGGAAGTGTGAGGATGGCATAGGATAGGACAGGTTTAGATCTGTTGTTCATTGGGTCACTGTGGGATATATCAGCATCAAAAACATACTTCCCTGATGGTGCTGTTCACCTAGTAAAAATAATAAAATAATATTGTTGTTATGTGCCGTCGAGTCGTTTGCGACTCATAGCGACCCTATGTACAACAGCCCTAAACCCTGCTCTATCCTGTGCCAATCGCATTGCCTCTGACACACCCATCCACCTCATAGAGGGTCTTCCCCTCCTGCACTGTCCCTCCACCCTACCAAGCATGATGTCCCTCTCCAAGGACCTGTCTCTCCTTACAACATATCCAAAGTATGTCAGACAAAGCCCCAGACTCCTTACCTCCAAGGAGTAGCCTGGTTTAACCCTCTCCAGGTTAAAAGGATATTTGGTTAGTCAGATGAGGGGAGTTGAATGATTCTCTTATATCGTACTCCTCACCAGTTCTCTTGTTATCCAACATTTTGTATTTAAGACAATGTTGTCATCAAGTTGACTGTGACCCCATAAGAAAAATATGAAAATAAATTGAAACCATGCCCTCTGCTGCATCATCCTCACAATCTCTGTCATGGTTCATTGCAATGGTCACTGTTAGTACATCTTGTTGAGGGTCTTCCTCTCTTTTGCTCACCCCTCTACCTTTCCCAGCATGATGTCTTTTTTTCCCCAAGGACAACATACCCAAAGTATGCAAGATGAAATTTCATCATGCTAGCCTCTGCAGAGCTCCTGGGTTGCACTTGATCCAACACAGACTTGGTTTTTGTTTTGGAAATTCAAGGTATATTCAGTACTTTTCACCAACACCACAGTTCAAAGGCATCAATTTTTCTTTGACCTTCCTTATTCATTGTCAGGTGCATAGGAAGTAATTGGAAATACGGTGAGTTGGATCAGGCTTTAAACTGACATCCTTGTTTTTTAGAACTTTGGAGAAGTCCTGAACTGCCTGTTTTCCCAATTACCACATCTTTTGATTTCTTGCATTACCTCTTCCGTAGATGTTGATTGTGGATCCAAGTAATATGGAACACTCAGCAACTTCAGTCCTTTCTCCATCTCATGAGCCTATTATTCCAGTGGTGAGGATTTTTGTTTTGTTTTTGAGATGTAACACACTGAGGGTCACAGTATTTGATCTTTTGCAGTAAGTGCTTCATTTCTTTACTTTTTGTGATTTTTATATTTATAATTTTTTTTAATCTATTCAGTTATTTTTGGAAGCTTGGGTGGCTTAAGTGGGTGAGGAGCTATGCTGCCAGCCCAAAGACAGGAAGTTAGTTCTCCCTGCTCTGTGAGAAGAAAGTGGACAATCTCCTGTGCTATTTACTACTTCTGAAAACCTCCTAGCGGGTCAGCTATGAGTTGGTTGTGACTTGATGACTCATAGCAGCAATTCTTTCGTGAATTCATAGTGTTCCTCTGACAGTAATGAACACCAGAGTGGAAGGTGAGAGGCGCTAGCCGTGCTAGTTAAGGTGTTTTGTCAGCCTGGCTGGGCTGTGATTCTCCATGATCTTGGCAGTTTTGTAACAACACTGTCATCCTCCCTTTGTGATTTGATGTTGACCATTGTCCGTTTTCTAGCGACAGCCTGATCTTTGGAACCTAACTATATTCCTAAGTGAGTAGTGGGTATCTATGCTCCAGCTGTGAAAATTTCCTTCTGGACTGTGCCTGCAGTTGTTAGATGTTATTGACTCACACTCACAACAAGCCTGTGTACAACACAACAAAAGCTCGTCTGATCATGTGTTGTTCTCACAGAGGTAGGAGTACTGCAGGGGGTTTAGGACATAGAATGTTGTTGATTCTATCATTGAGCCAGCTATGAACAGCAGATCGAAACCTTACCCTAACGTTGTTCTCATGATTTCTGCCATGCTTGAGCCATTGTTTCTGTCTTTGTGCCAGTCCAACTTGTAATGTTCTTGTTTAGCTGACCCTTCAGCAGATCTTCAGACTGTAATTCCCAAGAGAGGAGATTGTTCATCACTTTATCATGGAGCACCTGGTGGATTTGAGCCAAGTGCCTTTTGGTTGATAGCACAACTCCTTGCCAGTGTCAATAGACACCATAATTTACATGTCCATCTTCATGATTCTGTTACAGAACAGGTAGCTGCTGGGTGGCACATTTGATTAATGCATCCTAGCTGGTCTGAGTCCCTCGAGAAGCGAAAACCCTGTGAAACACAGTTCTATTCTGACACATGTGAGGCCACCATGCATGGGTTTGCATGGACATCACAGCAGCTCTTAGTGGTAGTGCTGTTATTATGGAACCCTACGAGAGGCTGGGCTTATAAGGAGAAGCGTGGCGTTAGGATTGGTGGACGATATATCAACAATCTGCGTTATGCAGATGACACACGTTTGCTCGCTGAAACTGAGGAGGACCTCATGCACTTACTGCAGAGGGTCAAGGACTGCAGCCTTCAATATGGACTGAGGCTCAATGTCAAGAAGACAAAAATTCTCACCACCGGACCAATCGGTAGCATCAGGATCGATGGCAAAGAGATTGAGATTGTTCACAGCTTCAGTTTGCTCGGCTCCACGGTCAACACTCTTGGCACCAGTAGCCAGGAAATAAAAAAATGTATTGCGATGGGAAAGTCTGCGGTTAGGGACCTCTCTAAAGTACTCAAGAGCAACAGTGTCTCTCTGGATGGAGACTAAGGTGCGCCTGATACAGGCCATGGTTTTTGCAATCACTTGTTATGCCTCAGAGAGTTGGACAATGACTAGGGAGGATAGAAGGAGAATTGACGCCTATAGTATTCTGTAAAGTTTTGTTATGAAACCCTTGTCTGAAATGGTATTGCCAAATGCTTTTTTCCCCCAGTCAGTAGATTTTTTTGCACCCTGTTGGGGGAAAAAAAAATTGATGCATACAGGGATTTAATGTTTAGAGGGTCCTATTCGTCTATTTTTTTTTCTCTCCTGGTTGTGTGTTTCTGGCTGTATTTGTCAGCCTCGTTATACCATAAGCTAAATCTTCAGAGTTTGGTCCCATTTTGTCTCTTATTATATTTATGGTTTGGGGCTTTACAGGTAGGTCTCTGATCCACTTTGAGCTGATTTTTGCATGTGATGAGAAGTGTGGATCCTGCTTCAGCTTTCTGAAGGTAGCAGTCCAGTTTGCCAGCAACATTTGTTGAAGAGTTTATTGTTTAACCATTTGACAGGTTTTATTTCCTTGTTGAGTATCAGTTGAGCTTATATAGATGGACTAATTTTTAGGTTCTCTATTTTGTTCCATGGGTCTATGTGCCTGACATTGTACAAGTAGTATGTTGTTTGGTTATTACAATTGTATAGTAGATTTTCAGATCAGAGAGTGCTATATCTCCCACTTCATTCTTGTTTTTCAGAAGTGCTTTGCTTATTCGAGGTCTCTTTCCTCTCCAAATAAACTTGCCAATTGTCTTTTCTATTTCTTTGAAAAATCAATTTGAAATCTGTATTAGGATTCCATTAAACATGTAGATTGCTTTTGATAGGACTGTCTTTTCACTTTGTTGAGCCTTCTTATCCATGAACAGGGAACATTTTGCCCTTTATTTAGATCTCTTATTATTTCTCACAGAAGTGTTTTATAGTTTTCTTTGTAAAAGCCTTTTGCGTCTCCAGTTAAGTTATTCCTAAGTATCTCTGTGGTTGGCTATATTTTGATCTTGTATCCTGACACTCTGCTAGACTGGTACTAACTCTAACAGGATTTTTTTTGTTGAATTCTTGGGGTTTTCTGTGTACACTATCATATCTTATGTAAACAGTGAAAGTTTAACCACCACTTGGCCAATTTAGATGCCTTTAATTTCTTCTCTTATCATTGTGCCTTAGCAAGTACTTCCAATAAAATATTGAATAGGAGTGATAACAGTGGGCATCCTTTTCTGGTCCCTGTGTGCAAGGAGAATCATTTTAGTCTTTCTCCATTGAGAACGATATTGGCTCTTGGTTTTGTGTATATACTTTTCATTATGTTGAGGCAATTCCTTTCTAGTCCTATTTTCCTGAGTGTTTTAATCAGGAAGGATTGCTGGATTTGTCACATGCCTTTTCTTTTTTTTTTTTTTTGAAGACTGAAGAGGTAAAGTTGTAATTTCCTTCGGTTAATTTAAAATGTATTAATTTGGGAACCAAGTCCTACTCACTAAGGAAATGAGTCTGTCCTTTAAGGAACAAGTGCATTTTTAACAGACTCTGGAACTCGGCTGGCATAGTAGTCATAATTCCTCAGGGTGGCCAGGACTCCTGCTGAGTTCATGTGCTTCACTTCTTTGTTGTAATGAAGAGAATTTCCATGGATATCAGTCAATTTGCCTCCCACAGCATGTAAAATGACATGCCTTTTCTGCATCAACTTCTAGGATCATGTGATTCTTTGCTTTGCTTTGTTAGTATGATGAATTACATTGATTGTTTTTCTTATGATGAACCATCTTTGCATACCTGTTATGAATTGAATCCCACTTGATCATGATGAATTCTTTTTTTTAAATGTGTTGTTGGATTCCATTGGCCAACATTTTGTTAAGGATTTTTGCATCTATATTCATGAGAGATAGTGGTATGTAGTTTTTTATTTTGGTAATATCTTTTGTCTAGTTTTGATATTAGGGTTATGCTTGCTTCATAGTATAACTCTTGAAGTGTTCCTGCTTTTTCTATTTTTAAAAGTAGTTTAAGTACATCTTCTCTGAATGTTTGGTAGCCTTGAAGTTATCTGGTCCAGGGCTTTTTCTTTTTTCTTATGAGGAAGTCTTTTTATGATATGCTCAATTTCTTCTTTTGTAATGAATCTGGTCAAGTGTTCGACATCTGTTCATGTCAGTCTGGGTAGGACATGAGTTTCAAGGAATTTGTCCATTTCCTCTGGAATTTCAAGTTTATCAGAGTATAGCTTTTCATAACATTCTGATATTATAGAGTTAATTTCTGGTTCTTTTGTAATGTCACCTCTTTCTTTATCAAGTTATTTGTGGCCTTTTTCCCCATTTGTTAATTTTGCCAGTGGTTTGTCAACTATATTGCCCTTTTCAAAAGTATTTGGGTTTTTTTAATGCTGTTATTGTTGTTGTGTGCCATCAAATTATTGAGGAGTAGTGATATCACTTTGAGGACTAAAGTGCATCTGATTCAGGCCATAGTCTTTCTTATTATTAGCTATGCATCTGAGACCTGGACAGAGAATAAGGATGACAGGAAAATAATTAATGCCTTTGAGCTGTGGTATTGGAGAAGAGCACTGAACATCCCATGGATGGCCAAGAGAATGAACAGGTATGTCTTAGAGAGGGTGCAGCTGGAATGCAATTTGGAGGCAAGAATGGTGAGGCTTCGTCTCACATACTATGGGCATATTGCTAGGACGTGCTATTCCTTGGAGGAGGGACATGACTTTCGGATGGGTGGGGGTTCAGTGAGGGAGAGGAAGACTCTCAACCATGTGGATTGACACGGTGACTGCTGCAATTGGGCTCTTGTGTGTCAGGTAGTATGAGACTGGTGCAGGTCAGGACTGAATTCGCATCTTTTGTGCATAGGGTTGCTATGAGTTGTACTGGACTTGACGGCACCTAACAACAATTAATTTTAAAGCAGTGTTACATTGAATATCCTACAAATATGTTTTTGTGCACAGGCATTTTTCTGTAGGCAAGATTTCTGTGGTGATAGTTATTAAAAATCTTAATGGATACGACCAATGTTGTTATGTTGTTGTTAGGTCCTACAGAGTCCACTGTACTCAAAAGTGACCCTGTGAACAACACTTTCAAACCTAGCCCAATCCTACACCATCATCAGGGTTGCAGTAACTGTGTCAATCCATTTTTTAAGGGTCTTCCTCTCATTCTGTAAACCTTTACCAGCATTTTTTTTTTTCTTCCCCTCAAGAACTGGCCCCTCCAAAACTACATGTCCAGAAGAGTATACAAGGCTGAGTTTTACCACCCTTTCCTCTAAGGAGCACCCTGGTTACACATCCTTCAAGATAGACTTGTTTATTTCACAATCCATAGGATATTCAGTCTCTTCATCAACACAGCAGTTCAAAAGCATTGATTCTTCCTTGGTCCTTTTTATTCATTGTGCAGGTTTTAGATACACAGGAAGCAACTGAAAAAAAACTAAGCTTAACTCAGGTACACCTTACTCTTTTAACTGACATCTTTGGTCTTAAGCACTTTAGAGAGTCCTTGACAGTAGATTTTCCGAAACGCAGTATGTCTTTTGATTTTTTTTTTACTGCAGCTGCTATGGGTGTTAATTGTGGATCCAATCAACATGGATCCAGAATCAAATACCAGTGTAGAGTGCTTGTTTTATCATACACAACTGGATTACACTAAGTCTTTTTGTAGCTTTGTTGGTCCTCATTAGAAGATGTCATCTCCCTTTTTAAAAATTTTTGTTTCTTTAAGTATTATTCCTACCACCACAATTACTGCTATGACCATGTCTGCTGCTAGCTAACCTTTATGAATCCTTTTCATGTACCAAGAATTGTTTTAGTAATTTTCCATGTAGTTTACTTACTTAAACCTAAACATCCCTATGAAGTGATTCCAACTATCATCCTCATTACAGATGATGACTTAAGGATAGATTAGTAACTTCAGGCACCTTTTTCCCATTTTGCATTTCTATAAATTGCTTCTTTGAATCTTTCCCTGTTTTTTAATTTGTTATGTTTTTTTAAAATTATTTTATACTGATTTAATGAAAAAATTCAAATACCTTGTTTTTCACAAAAGATTCTTCCCATTTCCTTTACACACATCCCTCCCCACTCATCAAATTGTATGCCCCTATGATTAACACCTCCTACCCCCACCACCTATCCTCACCCCTCTGCTTCCACCCTCTCCTTCCGTGGATCTTCATACTCATTCTGCAGTAATGGTCTTATACAGTATTTGTCCTTATGACTGAGTTAGTTCATTCAGCATAATGCTCTCCAGTCTCCCAAATTAGGTAGTAATTTACAAAATCATTGTTCTTCTATTGCATGCTACATAGTTTTCCATTGTGTGAATGTACCATAATTTCTCAATCCATTTGATTGTGGTTGGACATCTGGCCTGTTTTCATGTTCTTGCTATGGTGAGTAATGCTGCAATGAGCATTGGTGTACAAGTCTCCGTTTGAGCCGCGGTTCTCATTTTCTCATTCTCCTATTTTTATCTATATTTATTTAGAGATTATTTGTCATTTTCTTACTGTATTGGAATTTTTTAAATGAATCACGGATATGCCTGTCTGTGTATGTTGTGTGCTGTCTAGTCAGAACTGACCTCTAGCAAGTTTTCAGAGGCAGTTTGATCGAATGGCAGGCACTTGTCCATTTTTCTCCTGCAGAGCAGCTTATGAATTCAAACTGTGTGACTCTGAGATTGCAACACAGCTTCTTACCAGGTCAACAGTGCACCCTAGAGAACAGATACATGGAGGTGGTAATACTTTTCCCAGTCATTCATTTTCTCTGAATTTATCTAGATTCTATTTCTCTCTATATTATTTTTGCTTATTACATTTATGTAGATTATACATACTTTTTAGCAACTTTTACATACTGGTTTGAAATCCTCAAATTATGAAAGTATTTTCCTCACATTTGGTAATTTTATTATTTTTGTCTTTCACCTTGATATTTTCAGAAGAGTATTTGCATATATATGTAAATGTCTTAAATTTTCCCAAATGAATACTTATACAATGCCATTTATTGAATACTTCAGACTTTCCCTATGGGTGAAATTCCACAATTTATTTCATTGTGGTAAGGAGGGAGATGTGTATCTCAAGACTTTTAATTCTGTCCTGTTGGCCTTTTTGTCTCACATTGCTTTAAATACAGTAGCTTTATGGTATGTTTTAATATATTAGGTAGAATCTTGCCCTTCTTATGCTTTTTTCCCCATAGTGACTTTCTAGCATCTTTATGAACATAGAGAAATGATAGTTATAGAATAGGGTTCAGGTCTTTTGTTCCTAGGGTGACTATGAGTAGTACTTGACTACTCAACTCAAGGACTGCACTTAACAACAACAGATGAAAAGGAGACTGGGGGAAGCAGTCCTATTCTGAAAAGGCTCTCTTGTTTTAGTTGAGGGTGTGGTGGAGTGTTTGGATGTTTTTGATTTAAGTCTCTTGTTTAGAGTCAACCCTACCTCCTGGAGGGCTTTTGTACTTAAAAGTCAATTGGGTCCTAGGGCCTACAGTCCTTTGGATCAAGTATAATTATAATTTAGAGGTGCATTCTTCTCAGTGGTGCAGCACTGGTCTGTCAGTTTGCTGTACTGAGGTAACCTGGAGTGGCTATGATGCTGAACTCTGTGTCACTGGAGTGTTAAATGCTATAATGGTTACCCATGGTAGACAGTGTTTGTAGAAGCTCTCGGATTAAAACATGTTTGAAAACAGTAGTAGCATCCACTTCTTAAACCAACAGTTGCCTCTGGAAACTCTGAATTTTGAGAAATGATGATATTTATAGAAAGACTTCAGGTCCTTTGTTCATAGGGTTGCTGTGAGTCATGCTCAACTTGATGGCAATCAACAACAAGAAGAAACATCTTTATTGTTTAGAAGCCTCTTGCACTCCACAGTGAATTTAGCATAATAAGAAAGATATTAATTGCCCCTGTGATGTCTAGCACTGGGCTCCGATCACCCCTGAGGACACAGTGCCCCCCAGGACCTTTGACACTTGGGGTTCTGAGGGGCAAAAAAACACCCCCAAAACAGACAGACATTAATTGCCTACACTTTATTTGTTCATTTTGTGCACTAGAACGACAACAAACATTTTACATATTTTATATAATTTTGCAGCAGTGCTGTGAGGAGTTGATTCTGATATTCTCATGTGTAGATAAGGAAAGTAAAGCTCAACATTAAGCAAAAACTTGAACAGATTTTCCAGAGTTATAATTCTAGATGATGGTAGCATCAGGGTTTTAGACCAAATCCAAGTGATTTCAAAGCTTCTCCAGTAACCATTATGCTTCCCAGACTGGAATTTACAGTTTCACTTGGTGCCGTCAAGCAGATTCTGACTCATAGCAACCTTATGTATACAACAGAATAACACTGCCTGGTCCTCTGCCAGCCCTACAGTCATTGCTCTTTGAGCTTGTTTGCAGCCAGAGTGCCATTCCATGTCAGAGTGCCAGTCCATGTCATTGAGGGCCTTCTACTTTTCTACTAACTACACATGATGCCATTTTTAGTGCCTTCTGAAAGGGAACTCTATCTGGTGATTTGGTGGTAAGGGGTCGGTGCTGCCTATCCAAAGGCACACTGTTCAAATCTGTCCAGAGCTTCTCAGGAGAAAGATGGGCTCTTCTCTCGTGCTCTTTATTGCCTCTGAAAACCCACTGCAGAGTCAGCCAAGAGTCATTTCTGGCTCAACAATACATAACAACAATGTAAGTTCTTCCTGAAATATAACCAAAGTGTGTAAAACCAGGTCTCACCAACTTCCTTAGCTTTATTATTCGTACATGCTGATGTTGTTGTTAGGTGCCATAAAGTTGAGTAAGATTCATAGCAGCCCTATTGACAACAGATCTGAACCTTGTCCTATCTTGTGCTATCTTTATCATTTCTGACACACTTTAGTCGTTTACTGCAGTCACTGTGTCAACCTGGTTGAGGATCTTCCTGTTTCACCAGCCCTCAACTTTTACATGCATGAAGTCCCTTTGAAGAGAATGCCCTCTCTTAGCAAACTGCCCGAATATGTGAGACGAAGTTTTGCCATCCTTGCCTCCAAGGAGAACACTGGTTGTACTTTGTCCCAGACATTTTTCTTTTGATTTTTTTTATTTCTTTTTTATTCTTTTGATAGTCTGGGGGATGGATATTCAGTACTCTTCTCCAACATCACAACTCAAAGGCATCAATTCTTCTTCTGCCAACTTTATTCCAGCTCTCAGATGCATATCAAATGATTGGAAAGACCGTAGCTTGAATCAGGAACTCGTGGTCTTTAAACTGACATCATTGCTTCTCAGTAATTTGGTGAGATTCCTGACAACAGACTTTCCCAATGCAGTACATCTCCTAATCTCCTGACTGCTGATTTTAAGGGTATTGATAGTAGATCATTTTCTTCATCTATCATGATGTTGCTTATTGGTCCATTGGTGAGGATTTTTGTCTTCCTAATGTTGAGATTCAATCCATATCGAAGGCTGTAATCTTTTATGTTTTTTAGCAAGCAAGTTTGTGCCAACAACTTCATGCAGGTTGCTGATGTGTCTTCCTCTGACCTTGATGCCACATTCTTCTTCATAGAGTCCATCTTCTCAGTGTACAGATTGAATAGGTCTGGAGAAAGGATATAACCCTACCTTTCCTGATTTTAAACCATGCAGTGTTTCCTTTCTCCCTTCAGAAAACAGCTTCTTGGTCTAGGTAAAGATTTTACATAAGCACAAGTAAGTGTTCTGAGATTCCCATTCTTAATGTTGGACGTAATTTGTTGTGATCCACACAGTCAAATGCCTTTCCATAGTCAATTCTTCTGGTATTCTCTGCTTTCAGCCAGGATTCATCTGACATCAAGAATGATAACGCTGGTTCTACAGCCTTTTCTAAACCCAGATTGACTTCTAGCAGCTCTCTGTCACTTTACTGTTGTAATAGGAGCCGATGCAACATGACGATGGCCGAGTCTGACTTCTGCCCATTGTATAAGAGGAACTGGCCCCATCAGTAGTGTCCATAGCACCATACAAACCCATACATAGTCAGACATGCCTCTCTTTATGCTCTTCTAACTATTTTTACCAGTCATTGGGCCAGTGTTCATTGCAAGACTCACGGAGTTAGCTCACATTTGTAGGCTTTATTAGGGAAATAGGTTGGAGTGTGGAGGAGGCAAAGAATATCTCACAGTGTAAGTCCAGGTTTAATCCCGCAGTCCCACGTCAGATTAGCAAGGCACAAATCCTTAGTCAAAGTCCAGGTTCAGTTCAACAGCACAAATGCAAGAAGCCTCAGTCATCCAGCAAACTTTATCTTGGAGCAGTTTTTCCTTCAGTTTTCCCAACAAGCACAAACTTTAACTGGGGCCTTTATTTCCTGGGTTCTTCTGGTTACACCTTGCCACACTCTCTTCACAGTGTCTGTACCACTGTCACCACCAGCTCTCATAGTGTGGAAAGTGCTCTCTTATACTGGTCTCACAGCTCTTTGGTGATTTAAAAGACCATGTGTCCACAGTTAAGGTAGAAATCCCCCCCACCCCAGGGGAGGCTAATGCAGTGGCTAGAAAAGCCAGTTTTCAAGGGTTCTGACACCTCAACTGTTCTAGCCATTTTTTAATGATCAGCAAAGGTTTGCTTACATATGATAGTAATTATATTGTTTGATAATTTCCATAGTCTGTTGGATCACCTTTCTTGGGAATAGGAGTAAATATGAATCTATTCCAGTGGCCAAGCAGCTGTCCTCCAAATTTCCTGGCATAGACTAGAGAACACATTCAGGGCTGCTTCTGTTAATTGAAACATATCTGTTGGTATTCTGTCAATTCATTGGGCCTTATTTCTTTGTTAGTGCCTAAAGTGTATCTTGAATATGAGCTTGTTGCAGTGTACATATGAGGCTTAGATTACAAAGGAGTTTGAATTGGGTGAGTTTAGTGGAGCAAAAGAGCTCTCCTCAGGGCTTATATACTGGAGGTAGCAAGAATGTAAAATTCTTTTTACTCGCAGTATTAATTCAACTTTAGGACATGACTGAAGGTGAAAGTGCGGTGTAAAAAATTAAGACAAATCACTTGGTATTTGCTTTTTCTTCGTCGAGAAGGCGATTCAGTAGTAGAATTTTCACCTTTTATATCTGGGTTTGATTCCCACCCAGTGCCCTTCATGTGCAGTTACCATCCCTCTTGTCAGTGGAAGCTTGAGTGGGAGCTATGATGCCACACAGTTTTCAGCACCATACCATCAGACCTCCTTGGTAGTGGGTGTTGTGTGCCTGACTAAGGACTAGGAAGAAAGGCCTGGCAATCTGCTTCCAAAAATCAGCTAGTGGAAACCAGATGGATCCCAATTGTCAGATGTGCAATGGCTTGTAGGAATGGTAGAAGACCAAGCAACATTTTATTTGTTTCATTGTGTATTAAGGTTGCTCTGAGTCAGATGCTAACTATTCCTCAAGCTCATAGCTGTTGAGTCAAGAGTGACTCAAAGCTGACCCTCCAAAGCCTTTCTAAGTCTATAAATCACATGGGGGAAGAATGGTCATCTTTCTCCTGAGAAACCATTGATGGATTCAAACTACTGACTACTACAGCAATAAATAACAAGCAACAAGAATAGCTCTATTAATACAAATCAAAACCACAGTGGCATACTGTCTCACTCCAGTAGCAGTGGCACAGTTTAACAGGACAGCAAGTAATAAATGTTGAGAGGATATGACGAGATAGAAACTCTTATACTCTGTTGGTGGGATTGTACAACCACTCCAGAAGGCACTTTAACACTTCTTCAGAAAGCTGAACATAAAAATTCCATATGAAAGGGAGCTCTGGTGGCCTAGTGGCAAGATGCTGCACTGCAATCCCAGAGGTACGTGGTTCAAATTCACCAGATGCTTTGCTGGAAAAAGAGGGGGCAATCTCCTCCTGTACCCATCAGATCTGATTTGATGGTACACATAAAAAAAATAAAAGAAATAAAATTTAAAAAAAAAATCCGTATGAATCAGCTATTCTATTGCTTGGAATATACCCCAAGAAAATGGGAACTGTGGCTCAAATGTAGATTTGTACACCAATGTTCATAGCAGTATTATTCACCATCACAAGAACATGGAAACAGCCCAGAAGTCCAACCACGAACGAATGGACTGAGAAGTTGATACAATGGAATACTGTGCAGCATGCAGAAGCCTTGATTTTGTAAAGTAGTACCTAACTTAGGAAGGACTGCAGAGCATTATGCTGAGTGAACTGAATCCCACAAGGACAAATACTGTATAAAACCATTATTGTAGAATGAGTTATGAGGATTTGAGGGGTAAGGGTCCAAGGGCTATGTATGTTAACCATAGGGTTGCACAGTTTGATGGGTAGGGGAGTGACGGAAGTGGGAAGAATCTTTTGTGAAAAACAGTGTATTCGAACTTTGTAAATAAATCAGTATAAAATTTAAAAAAAATAGCTTTATTAGAGAAGGAAGTGATCTTGATGTAGTTTGGAATAAAGTGGTCAGAAAAGAAGACATAACTCTGACCATTAGAACAAGACATTCTGATGGGAAAGACTGACGCTAACAGTGAGGATTTCTACCTTTTCAAATAAAAGTAGAGAAATGAAAGTCTGTGGTGGAATCAGATATACTTGACTGAAGCATTTTTGTTATTTTGTTTATGTATAAGTCATTCTGCCTAAGCCTTCCCTTTTCTCTCAGGTGTCTGCCTCTTGATCTGGGTTCTGTCAGGTGCCCCATCTGTTGGTTCCTTTGGGGTGAACATCAAGAAAGTTTTCTTTGAATAGCTTGGAAAGTGCCTCCCAAGCAGATGTCCAGCTGAGCTGCCACCAGCAACCTTGGGAAAGCAGTCCTATTTATTAGTAGTAGTATATTGATTTTGTGTGTTAAATGGACCCAGAGGCCTGTGACAATGAGTCCATTTGAAATTATAATTTAAAATATCAAACCAAATAGCTTTGTAGAAATACTATCCCAGAATATAAATGATTAGACTCTTAGTGAATTTCTCATGTGCATATAATTAAGTTCGCAATTACTATTGCAGGTTGCTTTCCTATCCTAAGTCCTTTGCTTCAGTGATCACTGGTCTAAGGAGAAGCAGCATTATTAAAACTCAGAAGGCTTAAAAAAATTTATATATTGCTTTGCTTTATTGTTCATTTATTTGCATGGTCACCTTGCTTGATTATATATTATATATGACATATATTATAGAAGACAATCAAATCTTGTTTTTACTGCATGACTACACTTTTAAATTTTGAGAAAGTCTACATAGAGATTTTCTCTCAAATTGAAGGGTGAATGTCTTAACATTATTTACTTAGCATATGGTGGCCAAGTGATGAGGAGTTACACTGCCAATCCAAAGGCAGGCATTTCAAATCCACCAGCTGCTCCACGGGAGAAAGATGTACTCTTGTGTAATTACCCTTATAGCCAATACAAACCCACTGAAGGGCCAGCTATGAGTCTGTCCTGATTTGCTGGCTCATAATAACACCTCCAAGCACAACAAGCCTTGGTGGTGCAGTGGTTCAGTGCTCTACTGCTAACCAAAAGGCCAGCATTCCAGACCCATCAGTTCACAGCATGGGAGAAGAGGCCTGGTTATTTGCTCCCATAAAGATTAAACCAGAACCAATCTTTTTGGTACAATAACTCTGTATACTCTTTCCATCTTCTTTTAATGCTTCCTAGATCATTCAGTATTCTGCCCAAAGCATTCTTAAGTATTGCAACTCGAGGTTTGAATTTGTTCTTCAGTTCCTTGAGCTTAAGAAATGCTGAGGAAGTTCAGCTGTTTTGATTTTCTGACTCCAGCTCTTTGCACATTTCATTGTAATACTTTATTTTGTCTTCCCACACTGCCCTTTGGAATCTTCTGTTCAGCTCCTTAATACTGTTCTTTCTTTCCTTTGCTTTGGCTCCATGGTGCTCTAGTGCAATATTCAGGGTTTGTTCTGACACACGTCTTGGTCTTTTCTTCCTCTTCTGTCTTTGTAATGACCTTTTGCGTTTCTCATGGATGATATTCTTGATATCCTCCCACACACTTTCCAGTGCATAGCTGGCCATAGAGGACAGAGTAGAAGTGCCCAGTATGGCTTCCGAGGCTGTAAATCTTAACACAAGCAGACTGCCCCATCTTTCTCCAGCAGAGCTGCTGGTAGATTTGAACTGCTGGCCTTTCGGTGAGCTGCATGACACTTGAATTCAACTGTGAGATCATGGCTTCTCCATAAAGATTACAGCCTAGGAAACCGTATTCTGTCCGATAGGACAGGAACCAACCACCATCACCCTAGCTTCATTTCTTAAGTCTGTAGTTAGGGCTGAAATGGGTCTACTCAGGGGTTTCCCAGGGTCCCTAGTCTTGTGTCTGCCTGATTATAATCTAGCATTGCTTTGGGATTATAGCTGCAGGTGGCCCTTGCAAGGGCTGCACTGGTGGTAACGTGTCTAATCCAGAAGTCTGGGCTTTGCCTTGGCTGACCTGAGCTTTCCCTCATGCTTAAGCTTTCACAGGTTAACTCCGTTAACAGTCTTTGCTCGACATTTCATTTAAAACACACTTTAACTTCTTCCTTCCCATTCCTCCCCCCTTCACCCCCAGTACAACTGCCCTGGCATCCTGGTTTTTTCCATTCTTGACAAATGATCTGTCCACTGTAACTGTAGCTCCGCTCTGCTGATATCTGTTGAAATTAGACCTAGAATCTAAATGTGGCTTCATGAAACTATGGACAAGACATTTTTTTTCCCTCTTGAAAATAGTCTGCAATATATTGGCATCTAGCAACCACCTCTCCATACAAACTTCATTGATGGTAGGGGCAAAAAAGGTAATTAAGTGCATGAAAGTGATTTAGAGTTAAATGTGCTGCATAAAGACACAGTGTTAGCTAGTTTGCATGTCTGTAATAAAGGAGAGAGATGTTAACCACCACTACTACCTGTCTCGCACAAGCTTGTTGAACTGACTTGAACCTAATTGCATTTCTTATCACATAATAGGAATCATGAACTTTGCCTGTAGTCCTTCCTGCAGCTACTTCTTAACTCTAATAAGGCTTTGTAGCCCAAAGATTAAGTGTTTCATTTATGCCTCATTGACTGAGCAACCCAAACATATTGTATTGGGTCTTTTTCCCCCCCTCAAGGTAGTTCAAAGTAATAATTTGGAACTGCCAAATAGGTACATGACAAATAAGATGTCGTGTGTGCTTGGAGGCTGGCCAGGCTGCAAGGCGGTCACTTACCTCCTGCCTGGAGGAGCTTGGAGGTTGCTGCGGAAAGAGGTGCTGGCCGGAGAGGTGGGCAGCAGTGTGGTTTTGTGTGTGGCCCTCATGACCAGAGCTGAGGAATCTGGCAGTGGCCTGGCATCGTTGGGTGGTATACATTAGTTCACCGCTGGGCTCCAGTTTCTCATCTGAGACTGAGTGATCAGTCTCCAGTAGCCTCTGTCAACTCAAACATTCTGGACTCTGTGCCACAGAGATTCGTAAGTAGGTGGCCCTTGAGGGCCTGAGGAGAGAATTGCTCTGCAAACCAAACCAAACTAAACTCATTGCCATCAAATCGAGAGCTGCCCTATGAGGTTTTCTTGACTCTTACTGATTGCCAGGCTTTTCTTCCACCGCACACTGGGGGTGTTGGCCTACCAAACATTAGGTTAGTGGTTCAGCGCAGTCACACCCTGAGAGACGCATTCATTGCTTTACAGAATGGTGCTCATAATACTATTATGGCTTGTGGAGTTTCATTTGAGGTAACTCTGCCTCTGAATGGGAAAGATTGCTACAGTGAGTGTTCTTTTAAAGTTCTGAGGTTTGATTATGATAGTGTTCCTTGAAGAAAATCAGCACCAGCTCATGTTTTTGTTTGAATTTTTTTTATTTTGTTTTTATTGGTGAGAACTCAGAAAGACTTGAACTCATTGCTATCCAGTTGGAATCAATTTAGAGCTGACCCTGAGGTGGATTTTCAGAGATAGACAAGTTGCGTGGGAGGAGATTGCCCATCTCTCTCCCTCAGTGTAGCTAGTAGGATTGAGCTTCCAAAGAGGCATGGTCTTGAGGTTAGCAGTGTGACTTCTACAGACTAGGCCAACAGAGCCCTCTATTGAAGACATACACAGCAAACTATATGCCAAACATTGCTGAGCTCCTGCAAATTGTGCACGTATCTTCACTCCCTTTTCTGTGTTTACTTCTTTCATTAATATAAACTCATTCACCTCTAAAGTTCCTAGCTAATCTTTTGAGTTGATGTCAATTTGATCCCATAGAGTTAAAATTTTCCTTATAATTAAGCTAAACTGTTGTCTGATATTAAGAAGACTTCAGGGGATATTTTTGGTTTAAAGTTTAAAGGCGACCTCAGGTAACAGATTCAAGGGTTTATCTATTCTCCTTGGCTCCAGAAAGTGTTGAGTTCATTTTCCCCTTCTTTCTGTTGTTGCGTCAGAAGTAACTTTTAGCTGAACCACCGTTGAGTTTCTGAGGATGAAAATCGCACCAGAGAAGGTTGCTCTTCTTTCTCCCAAAGAGCCAGGCAGCTGCTGGTAGATTTAAACTGCCAGGGAGGCACCGCCTTTGGTTTAGTAACACAATTCCCTACGGAGTGCTCCACCAAAGCTCTGCTTAGAATTTGAAATTTTGTTCTATATTTTCCTTCTTTCTTTTGATCAGGATTCTTCTCTGGTATCTTTGATCAAAATGTTCACTAGCAGTCTCCACTTCTCATGTCATATGGCAAAGGAGGCAGTTGATGTTGTTGGCAATTAGACACGTACTTCATTTCCTCCTCTGTTCCTAACTCTTGTCCTCATCTTCCTCTGTCGCACCAGGTTGATAGAGACAAATTGCTGTGCCTTAGATGATTGCTTATAAACTTTGACGATCCCAGGCACTACACGAGATGCTAGGAGGTAGAACACGGGCATTAAACATATTAGTAGGCTGATTAATTGAGATGTTCCATGAAACAAAATCCCATAATCAGCCTTAGCAGCTCTGTTTTATTTTCTTTTTATCACTGTAAATATATCTAGCACATAATTTTTGCCAATTGAACTTTTTATATTTGTGCAATTTCTTGATAGAAGTTGCAATGATGGTTTTCACTTTCCAGTTTTACAGATCCCCTAAGTGGAGTGTGGTCCTTGCCATACTGTTATGTACCATGGAGTCAGAACTGACTCATAGCTGACCTACCAGCAGATTTTCAGAGGCAGTTAATTGCACAGGAGGAGATTACTCATCTTTCTCCCATGGAGCAGAGTGTGGATTTGAACCACATACCTCTGGATTGCCAGTGTAAGTCCTTACTGAGTGTCACAGTTCCATGGGCATATTTATATATTTCTAATCCACTTGCCTGTCACGAGTGTATGCAAGTTATTTCACTTTTCTAGACCTGAGTTTCCTCATCTGTAACAAGGAGCAACTAGTGACTTACATCTCAGGGTTTTGGGAGGACTAGATGAGAGCACAGAAAGTGTTCATAAAGGTTAGTTGCTATGAGAGCAGAAGAGAGAGGTGGGACTAAAAACAAGTTCTAACTCTAAATCCTTCCCTGCTCTGTAGCAGGCAATGACCAGCTATGACTATCATTAAATTGCTGGGAATGGGAGACGCTGTAATTTCCATGAGTGAACCAAGGTACTGTATGTAGGGCCCTGAGACCATTGCTTCTCAACAGGAGGCCATTCTGTGCACAGACAGCCATGTCTGGAAACACTTGGCTTATCACCTGGGGAGGGGTTACTGCTGGCGTCTCTAGTAGGTGGGAACCAATGATGCTGATAAACGCCCTATAGTGCACAAGATAGTCTCATGTCAAAGAATTAACCTAGTGTACATGGCAGAAAGGTGGAAGAGACTTCCTCTTGAGAAGTCCTGCTCCAATGGCAGGCAGTTTTTCTCTTCTTGTAAAATCTGATGTTTGTTGTTGTTGCTGTGGTTGTTGTTATTGTGTGCATAAATCAGAACTGATCCATAACTCACGCTTCAGCAGGTTTTCAGAGGTTGCATATTACACAGGAGGAGATTGCCTATCTTTCTTCAGCCGAGCAACTAGTGGTTTCAAGTCACCTGCCTTTGGGTTGGCAGTGCAACCCCTTACCCACTAGACCAGTAGAGCTCCAGGCCAGGTAATTGTTCAAAGAAGGTTGTGTGCATTTTCTCTGGTTTTATTGTATTCCTTAAGAAGCCTTGGCTTTGGAGTGGTAAAAGTGACCAGGTGCTAACCTAAAAGTTCAACCCTGCCTGCTGCTGCTGGGGAGAAAAAATGAGACTGTCAACTTCCAGTAGGATTTACTGACTTTGACACCTCCTGGGCAGTTTGACTCTGTTTTACAGTCTCTATGAGTTACAGTCTACTTCATGGCTGTGGGTTTGATTTGTCGATTTGTTTTTAAATATTTTTATGGTGACCTGGAGGTAAGGCTATATGCTTGGAAAGGTAGAGGGTTGGTCAATGAAAGAGAGGAAGATTCTGCCCCCTCCAAGGAGATAGATTGACACAGTGACTGCAGCAATGGGCTTAAGTATATCAGAGATGGTGAAGATGGCACAGGATAGGACAGGATTTAGATCTGTTATTCATAGAGTCACTATGACTTGTACTCAGCTCATTAGCACTGAACAACAAAAGAAAGGAGCTATACTGCCAACCTGAAGGTACATGGTTCAGGCTCACTAGCTGCTCCAGAGGAGAAAGATGAGCAATCTTCTCTCATTTACTGCCTCTGAAAACTCGCAGGAGGGTCAGTAGTGTTCAACGTCCTGAAAACTTAGGCTCATTCTCATATTATATGGTGAGAGACTGCAAAGGAAAACAATTCATTCTTCTAGTAAATTTGAGATACATGAAACTTTGTGATCAAATCAGGAATTTTGTTCACTAGTTTCTTCTGTTATGTGTATGTACCTCTCACTCATGAGCGAGATTGTCCATCTTTGCCCTGTGCAGTCAGTGGTGGATCTGAACTGCCAGAAGGCACAATTCTCTTATTATGCCACCTAAATAGATAAATATTCGTATCATCGCATAACTCGCAACACAGCTAACTCATTGCTTTCAGTTGGAACCAGCCCATTGCTTACCCTCCAGCAGATTTTCACAAGCTTTAAATTGAATGGGTGAGGATTGCCCGTCTTTCTCCTGCAAAGCAGCTGATGGATTCCAAAACACTTACCTTTGGTTTGACAGCACAGTCCCGTATCTACCAGGCCACCAGAGCTCCCCAAATGTGGAAGGTTATGCAAATAGAAATAATTTTTCATACATTTTTCTTTTTATTTTAAAATGACTTTTTGTTCTTAGACACAATTTGATTTCCAGGGGGATTTTGATGTTGGTTCATCAGCTGTTTTGTTTCTTTCAAATTGTGTTATTAGTGTGAACTTGTTAGTTTTTTAAACGAAATACTCTCCTAGGATAGCAGCTTGCTCTAACTAGTCATGCTTGAACATGCTGCTACCGTTTATTTATTTATTAAAACTAAAACCATACATTTGTCTTTACTATAGATTTAATTTTCTGTTTTAAAATATTAACATAGCTAGCAGTTGCCAGATAAAATACAAAACACTAAATTCAGTTTGTGTTTTAGATAAAATTGGAAAACATTTTTAGTATATGTCTCCCGGGCTAATGTAAAACAATATGAAGCAGCATAGGCTCACCATGAGTTATATCAAAATGGCTCTTCTTAACTGATAGAGTTTGGGTGTGGGGTTTTTTGGGGGGTGGGGGGATTTTTTTTTTTTTAAAGACCAGTGACATCAAATGAACAGATCACCTTTGGGAAAGAGTAATGGGGAGAGGCCAACCAGGATCTCCTTTAAAGTTCCAGATTCACAGATCTGCCAAAAGTGGGCATGCCTTAGACACAGTGTTCCTCAACTCCTGTCCCCGGTGGCTGGTGGCTCCCCTGTCTTATCTTTTGCATGGAAAGCAAGTGACCTTGGAAGTCAACATTGGTGGCCCCAAAATGAGTCCATTACAAATCTTCAGCTACCTTAAAGATATTCCTGCATATAAAGGAAGACTCTAGTCAATCGCTGTCCATTTGCTCTGGTCTCCCAGGGGTCCAGTATTTTGCCTGGAGTATATTCGGATTGCTACAACTTCCCCCAGTAGAGCTCCTGATAGCCTTGAACCTCCAGCCTTCTGTTTTAGCAACTGTGCACTCTTAACCACTCCACCAGTCTATTGCCTGTAAGGTCAGAAATTTGAACTAAACCAACCACATGAAGAAGAAGGATGGAACAAGCTGTCTGCTCCTACAAAGATTTAAAGCCTCAGAAACCCAGTGGAGGGTCACCAAGAGTTAGAATAGGTGCCATTGCAGTGAGTTTGACTTGGTTTGCTTTAAAGTAATAATACATTACACAGTGAAAGGACTGTTCAAAGCTTCTTCCTGCCTCAGGGTCTTTGTACTTGCTATTCCCGTGAACTGGAATAGCATTACTCCACCTTTCCCATGAGACCTTGCTCCTTGCCATCATTTGGACTCCTCTCCATGGCCATTTTAGAAAGTCTTTTCTTACCATTTGACTGTACCTACTCTTTATGCTATATTCCTGTTTTATTAACATTACTCACCACCTGAAATTGACATCTTCTATTCAACAGACAACTACCAGAAATACAAACTGGGTTTATAAGAGGATGTGGCACTAGGGATATCATTGCTAGTGTCAAATGGATCTTGGCCAAAAGCAGAGAGTACCAGAGATATGTCTATCTGGGTTTCATTGACTATGCAAAGGCATTTGACTGTGTGGATCACAACAAATTGTGGCTAATCTTGAGAAAAAAAAGGAATTCCAGGACACCTGATTGTGCTCATGTGAAACCTATACTTGGACCGGGAAGCTTATCAGAACACAGCAAGGAAACACTGCATAGTTCAGAATCAGGAAAGGAGTGTGTCACTGTTTCTCTAACTTTTCAATCTATATGCGGAACAGATCATTCGGGAGGCTGGACTTGATGAGAAGGGATGTGGCATCCAGATTGGAGGAAGACTCAGTAGCCTGTGTGATGCAGATGACACAACTTTGCTTGCTGAAACTGAGGACCTAAAGCATTTGCTGCAGAAGATCAAGGACTGTGGTCTGTAATATTAATTGAAGCTCAACATCAAGAAAAGAGAGATTCTAACCCCTGGGCCAATTGGCAACATCATGATAGATGGAGAAGAGATTGAGATTGTTAAGAATTTCAATTTGCTTGAGTCCACAATCAACACTCCTAGCACCAGCAATCAGAAAATCATAAGATGAATTGCTCCAGGAAAATACATTGTCAGGGACTTCTCCACAGTGCTGAAGAGTAGTGATGTCAGTCTAGAGACTAAGATGTGCCTGATCCAAGCCAGGGTCTTCACAATTATTTGCAATGCATCAGATCACTGGACAGTGACCACAGATGATGGAAGAATTGGTGCCATTGAATTGTGGTGCTGGAGAAGAATATTGATCATATCATGAACTGCCAAGAGAACAAACATGTCTGTTCTAGAGAGGGTGAATCCAAGCTACTCCTTGGAAGCAAGGATTTTGAAGCTCCATCTGACATACTTTGGGCATGTTGCCAGGAGGGACCACTCCTTGGAGAAGGACATCACATTAAGAAGGGTGGAGGGACAGTGCAGGAGAAGGAAACCCCGAGTGAGACTAATTGACATAGTAACTGTGGTAATGGGGGTAGATCTGTCAGAGACAGAGTGATTGGCTCAGGATAGAGCAGAGTTCAGAGCTGTTGTGCATAGGGTTGCTGAGTCATAGTCAACTTGATGCCATATAACAACAGCATTCACCTCCATGCTTATAACGTTGCCTGGCACCTACTGTTGCTGTTGAGTACCAGTGAATGGAACCAATTCATAGCTGACTCTCTAGGAGGTTTTCAGAGGCAGTAAATCACATGAGAGGAAATTGCCCAACCTTCTCTTACAGAGCAGCTGGTGGATTCCAACTGTGTGCATTTGGGATTGCAGCACAGATTCTTACCACTAGGCCACCAGAGCCTAGTGTTTTATGTTATGTCTTGTGCTATTTAGATATCAAGAGTCGGAACTTAAGACTTTGAAGTCCTCATTCAATGTGTGATTTTTAACTTGTGCCTGTGGATGGAATGTCAGGGGGTTATGAACTTGAATAGTGTATTAGTTTCCTATGGCCGCTGTGAGATAATATACCACAACTATATCTCTTTCAAGAACAGAATTTTGTTTTTCACATTCCTAGAGGTTAACAGTCTAAACCAGGGTCTTACATGTAGGGCCCACCCAAATTTAGTATTGCTAATTAATATAACCAAAGACATAGCGTGTTTCCAAACACAGTCATAGTTGCAGGTGAAGGGATTAAGATCGCAGTGTTGCTTTTTGAGGGACACTGTCATCCATACCAGGTGAAGTTACTACATTTTTACATTTACTACATAGATCCATTGTTCATAATGTCACTGTGAGTAATACTCAACTCCCTGGCACCTAACTCGATGACAACAGCAGTGATATAGAGCATTGTATGTTGGGTTTATTGGCCTAAAGGTTGGCAATCTGTCAGCAGCAGTTCCTCCTGAGAAAGTTTCAGCAGTTTCTTGTCATAAACAGTTACATATTTACAGTTCCAGCAACCTTACGGACAGTCACTATGGTTCAGGACCGACTTGATGGCAGTGAATTTAGTATGGGGTTTGGTTTTTGGCAGGTGATGCAAATGTTTAAACATTTGACTGCTAACTTAAAGGTTGGTGGTTTGAGTCTACTTAGAGGTATCTCAGAAGAAAAGCCTGGCAATCTAGTTGTGAAAATTCTTCTTCTGGAAAAAATGTTGAAACACCTGATGGAGCACATTTCTACTTGTCATACAAATACAAAGTCTCCATGAGTTGAAATTGACCTGGTACCAACTGGTTTGAATTTTTTTCTTCTTCTCATTCATCTATCAAACAGGGAAACGACAGCCTCTTCAACAAATGGTGCTGGCAAAACTGGGCTGCTACCTGCAGAAAGCTAAAACAGAATCCACATCTGATACCATACATAAAAATCACCTCAAGGTGGATTAGAGGCCTGGGAGTAAAGCTCCAATTATAAAGTTCATAAGAGACAAACTGGGATCAAACATAGGTGGCCTAGTCTATGGTATAAAGAAACTGTCAAATACAGCCAGAAATGCACAAGCTGGAGAGGATAAAATTGATGAATGGGACCTCCTAAAAATTAAATCTCTGTGTGCATCAAAAATATTTTACAACAGAGTAAAAAGAAGACCTACTGAGTGGGTAAAAACATTTGGCAATACCATTTCAGACAAGGGACTCATATAAAAAGTTTACAGAATCCTACAGGGCCTCCACAAGAAAAAGACTGATAGCAAAATTACAAAATGGGCAAAGACATAAAAAGACTTTTCACAGAGGAAGATATTTGAATGGCCAGCAGAGAGATGAAAAAAAAATGCTCAAAATCACTGGCAATTAGAGAGATGCAAATCAAAACTACAATGAAATACCATCTCACTCCAGTAGCAATGGCAAAGTTTAACAGGACAAGAAATAAATGTTGGAGAGGATGTGTAGAGATAGAAACTCTTATACACTCTTTGAGGGACTGTAAAATGGTACAATACAACCACTCTGGAAGGCAGTTTGGTCTTTCCTCAAAAAGCTGAACATAGAAATTCCACAGGACTCAGCTGTTCCACTGCTTGGAATTTACCCCAAGAAAATTAGATCAGATCACAAATGGAGACTTGTCCACCACTGTTCATAGCAATGTTATTCGACCATCTCAAGAAGATGGGAACAGCACAAATGTCCAAGCATAATGGAATGGATTAAGAAATTATGGTGAGTGCACATGATGAAATATTGTGCAGCATGCAGGAACAATAATTTTGAAAATCACTGCCTAACTTGGGAGGAACTGGAGAGCATTATACTAAGTGAACTAACTCAGTCCCATAAAGACAAATACTGCATAAGACCATTATTGTAGAAATGGAAAGATAACTAGTAAAATGTGTATGAGGGTTGGGGAGGGGAGGAGGTATGGGAGCAGGTCAGAGCAGAGGGGTGAGGATAGGCAGAAGGATAATCAGAGGGTTACACAATTTGATGAGTAGAGGGAAGGGTGAATAAAGGAAATGGGAAAGATCCAGTGTGAAAAACGATGTATATTAACTTTGTTAAGTAAACCAGTATAAAATAACATTTTTTTTTTTTAAAAAGAGAATCCCTAATTAAAAATGACAGCACTTTTTAGACTTGCTGCCAGCTCTTTTTACAGCTGCTCCTCACAAGGGAGCTCTGGTGACCTAGCAAGTGGGTAAGGAGTTCCAAAAGCGGTTGGTTCGGATCCACCAGCTTCTCCAAGGGAGAAGGCTGGGCAATTTCCTTCCATATGATTTTCCACTTATTTTTTTTTTATTTTTTATTGGGAAAAACATATTGGGGGTACAAGGAGGTGAGGGTTGGGGGCAGAAGGGTGAGGATGAGCCAGGATGCAGTTGCAGAGCTGCACAGTTTGGTCGGTGCGGGGAGCAGGTGAAGGAAATGATGAGAGTCCAGTGGGGACCAGATGCTACAGAGGAATGAGAAGCATTTTCCAATAGTAATTAAACCAACTGTCTTATTGATTTGGGAATTGGATG
>NW_006399820.1:9900897-9988389 GCF_000299155.1 Elephantulus edwardii | reverse complement strand
GAGACTCACCCATTTCTCTTTGGGAATCCTTGAATTCCTGTTGTTGAGCCTCGATCTTCACTGAGGGCCAGTCATCAACTGTTTAAGTGTTCAATTATCAATACGCTGAAGTCTGTGGAAGGCCATAATGGCCCTGCTTTAAGTGGTTCACTGCTCCCGCAGCTCACCATGCTGTCTCTGCCTCTGCCGCCATCTTGGATCCGATTTTCCACTTATTAAAACCTGCTGGAGAGTCAGCTATGAGTTGGTGCTGACTAAACGGCATCTAACAACTTCCCTTATTTGTTATTCAGCATTTCACATTTATGACAATAGTGGAAAATCTACTTTATTTTGTGCATGAGTGACATATGTCTGGCCGTAATAAACACTGACGGTAAAGGCCATGTGTTAGCCTGGCTGAGTGATGATTCTCAGTGATTTGACAATTATGTAATCTTACTGGGCAGTTATGTAATGATGTAATCTCTTCTCCATTTTCATGTAACACCAGTTTCACACAACATACCTTTGAAACCTGTTGTTAAGTGAAAATTGGGTGTCTTATATTAATACAAAAGGAATAAATTTCTAAGTCATAAATTTACATATTTTAAAAATATATTTTGCATAGTTATATTTTGCTACATGGTAGCAGTACCAATATAATCAAATGATGTGTTGCATTTAGGGAAATCTGCTATCAAGGACCTCTTTAAAGTGCTAAAGAGCAGTGATACCAGTTTAAAGACTAAGGTGTGTCAGATCCAAGCCATGGCATTTGTGTGTGTGTGTGTGTACACCGTCAAATTGGATCTGACTGGTACAGAGCGTCTGGTGAATTTGAACCACGTACCTCTGGGATTGCAATGCAGCTTCTTGCCGCCAGAGCTCCCTTCCCAAGCCATGATATGTTAAATTGCTTCCGATACTCCTGAAAGTTGGACCATGAATAAGGAAGACCAAAGAAGAAGGATCAATGCCAAAACAAAGATACAAAGAGAGAGTCCAGAGGACTCATGAACCCACCCACACATACCTCAGCCTCCATGACGCTGAGACCGGAAGAACTAGTTGCTGGCTGGCTATTGCCAAAAGGGATCACAGTAGAGGATCCTGGATGGAGTAGACAAAAGAATTAAGGAAGGAAGCTAAGAAACAAAAGCAATCATGATTACTGGTCTGATAGTTACAAATAAAATCTATCCCAGACTTTGGCCCTTGGTTGGTTATCCTTCAAATCAGTAAAGAAACTCACCCTTGTGGCTTAACTTTGAGCCAGACAATTTTTTTTTATTTTTTTA
The DNA here is from genome assembly GCF_000299155.1 of Elephantulus edwardii. Lineage (NCBI taxonomy): Eukaryota > Metazoa > Chordata > Mammalia > Macroscelidea > Macroscelididae > Elephantulus > Elephantulus edwardii. Next base: position 9,987,106 of record NW_006399820.1, on the reverse strand, counting down.
TTTTTGTGTGCGTGTACCGTCAAATCAGATCTGACTGGTACAGGAGGAGATTGCCCCTCCTTCCCCGGCAGAGCATCTGGTGGATTCGAACCATGCACCTCTGGGATCGTAGTTGCAGCTTCTTGCCACTAGGCCACCAGAGCTCCCCTTGAGCCAGACAATTGACAGGCCTAAAAAATGGCCAGGGTGGTCTGGTGGCTTAGTGGTGTTAAGCCGGGCTGCCAACCCAAAGGCAGATGATTTGAATCCACCAGCCATTCCTCCTCCCTTGCAGTTTACTGAAAACCCAGTGGAGGGTTAGCTGTAAGTCATTTTGAACTCATTGATACATAACAGAAACAAGGATGCACTCCTTAGAATAGCCAACCATATATGCTCAAAAGGGCAGCATTTGCCCAAGGTTGAAGTCCTGAAAGCAGGAAAGGGGTATGATGGAAAGATTAATGAGAAAAGAACCACAGGAAATTGTGATGAGAATGGTTACTTTGTATGTATTGTAATAAATGTCATAAAATGTGCAGGAATAGGGTAAATGGAAAATAAATGTGCTTTGTAAACTTTTAAAAAAACCCACAAAACCCAACCAACCAGACATGAAGTAAAAAGTTTGTGTTTATAGCCCCAGAATCATGCTAGAGGGTCACCCACTGTTGGTCAGAACTGACTCAGCAGCAGTGGGTTGGGCTTGGTTTGATGGTGTAATGTTCAACACTTACCTGCTAACGAAAAGGTCCAAGTTTGAATCCTTTAACTACTCCACAGGAGTAAAGACCTAGTAATGTGCTCCTGCTCCTGTAAAAATTATGTCTCAGTTTTCTGAGGAACAGTTCTGTACTGCAAGGATCATGGCAAATCAGAATCAGCTTGATGGGACACATGTATTATTAAGGGGTGTGTGTGTGTGTGTGTGTGTGTGTGTGTGTGTGTGTGTGTGTGTTGTGTACCATGACATATCAGTTGACATATTTCAACCAATAAATACTGCCCTGCGTTTGCTCACCAAGTTGTGCCAAGAAATCTGGAGGACAATCACCTGGCCAACTGACTGGAAGAGATCTATATTTGTTACCATTACAAAGAAAGGTGATCCATCAGAATACGGAAATGATCGAACAGTATTATTGACATCACATGCAAGAAAGATTCTGCGGAAGATCATCCAAAAACAACTGGAACAGCACATCAACAGAGAACTGCCTGAAGTGCAGGCTGGGTTTAGAAGAGGCCATGGCGTTAGGGATAGTAGTGTAGCTGATGTCAGATGGATCTTGGTTGAAAACAGAGAGTACCAGAGGAATGTCTATCTGTGTTTCATTGACTATGAAAAGACTCTGGGAAGAATGAGAATCACAGAACACTTGATTGTGCTTATGAGAAACCTATACTTGGACCAGGAGGTAGTCATCAGAAAAGAGCAACGAAACACTGCCTGGTTCAGAATTGGGGAGGGTATGTGCCAAGGATGTGTCCCGTCTCCATATATTTTCTTTTTTTTTTTTTTTTCGTCTCCATATATTTTCAATCTATATGTGGAACAGATTATCCAGGAGTCTGGGCTCCATGAGGAGAGATGTGGCATGGCATCAAAATTAGAGGTAAACTCATCAACAATCTGCATAACACAACTCTGCTTGCTGAAACTGAGGAGGACCTGAAGCACTTGCTGCAGAAGGTCAAGGACTTCAGCCTTCAATGTGGATTGAAGCTCAACATTAAGAAAGCAAAGATTCTCACCACTAGAATGATTGGCAGCATCATGATAAATGGTGAAGAGATTGAGATTGTTAACAGCTTCAGTTTGCTTGGCTCTACAGTCAACACTCTTGGTACCAGCAGCCAGGAAATTAAAAGACAAATTGCATTGGGGAAAGTCTGCTGTCAGAGACCTCTCCAAAGTACTGAAGAACAATGATTTCATCTGGAGACTAAGGTGCGCCTGATACAGGTCATGGTCTTTGCAATTACTTGCTATGCATCAGAGAGCTGGACAATAACTAGAGATGATCAAAGGCGAATTGGTGCCTTTGGGCTTTGGTGCTGGAGAAGAGTATTGAATATACTATGGACTGCTACAAGAACAAACAAGTTTGTCTTGGAGAGGGTGAAGCCAGGCTGGTCCTTGGAGGCAAGGATTCTGAAGCTTTGTCTGACATAATTTGGACATGTTTCAAGGCAGGATCAGTCCTTGGAGAGGGATGGACAGCACAGGAGAGGAAGAACCTTGAGGAGATGGATGGATTCTGTGACTGGGGTAAAGGAGGTAGGTGTGTCAGAGATAATAAGATTGGCACAGGATAGAGCAGGGTTTAGGACTGTTGTACATACGGTCACTATGAGTCACAGGGGACTAAATGGCACATAACAACAACAACAAACCATCAAGTCAGATCCGACTCATAGCTGACTGTACAGCGTTTTTCATAGGCATGAAAGGGTATTTCATCACATGAGAGGGTATTGCCCAGCTTTCTCCTGTGAAGCAGCTTGTAGATTCAAACTGCATACCTTTGCATTGACAGTGCATTTCTTACCACTAATCTGCCATGTATATGAACATATAATATGCATACACACAGATAAACTCTTAATTTAGGGAAGCATCCATGAGTTTCACTAGGAATCCATGACACACAAAAACGTGTAAGCCTTAATAAAATAATGTACAACGAGGCCTTGTCATCTCATCTAAAATGCCAATGATGATTTCTATTCAAATGGGTCACCACCTTCTTGCTGTGAGCGTGTCACTTTCCCTTCAAATAATTTTTTGCCACTGTTGGGATGGTCACTCTGTGAGGTTCTTTTTACCTGGAGAGTCTGGAAGAGGTGTTCATCTTGTCAGGACTCTGAGAATATTACCCACTTTGTGCAGCAGAAAAAAAAATATCTTAGGACAGCTGGTCAAAACAAGCTCATCCTGCCTTGTGGGAGAGGCATAGCTTGATAAATGATCTCTCGGTTGAGCCCTTAATTAAAAACAGCCTAAATTCACTTGTGGCAAGAATTTATTAAAGGAAAATAACCATAAGCAAGTCCACATTGTGGTCTAAGGCAAGCAACTCTGTGAACGTCAGACCCACCCACTGACTGATGTAAATCGACTCCAACTCATGATGACCTTCCAGAGCTGCCAGAAATGTCGAACTGTGGACCTCCTGGTTAGCAACCCAATACACACCAGCTCCAGCACCACGTCAAATGGCACAGCAGCTACTACAGTAGGCTTAAGCCTGGCAGTGATGGTTAAGTATCAGGCAGGATGTCTTTTCTGGAGTCAGAGCCTATTGCAAGGACACGCAGCAACAGCAGAGTAAGTCAGAAGCCTTGAACGCTGGTGAATGTAGTACACAGGGGCAGAGAAACTATGGCCTCGTTTTTCCTTACCACTTTGTGATTTGGAAGTGGACTGGAATTGAAGATCTAAAAACCTTGGCGCTTGATGGCTCTATGATTTGTGGCATTATCAGATGTACTTTAAGCTGTGATACCTGGTGTCAGAAGAAAGATGTATAAGTAGTATATCTCAATTTTGTTTCTCCTATGCCACTAAGTCTTAGACTCGCTAAAAGCTTCTGAATGTGTCTCTGGATTTATTACAATTACCAGAAGTGTTTTCTGTTTTCTTCTTAATGTTTTCACCAGACTAGATAAAGGAAACCAGTTTCCTCCAAAATACCTTTATTACATTTAGTTGTTATATAGTAGAGCTTCATATTTTTGTTGCATTTAGAATATATATATCACCAAAACAAAATTTATTGATCTTAAGTCTTGATGATCCTCTATCAAATTTCCAAAGTTGTACATTTTTTTAAAAAAATGTTATTTTAATATTTTATGTGTATGTACCAGAAAATTGGATCAAAGTTGTAAATTTTAACAAGAGCAACTGGTGGATTAGAACTGCTGACCTTTCTGTTCTCACCTTGACACCTAACTGACTATGCAACAAAGCAAACCCGTTGCCACCATGGCTGATAGTTTCTAAGTAGAATTTCACCATAGGGTTTTCTTGGCTGTAATCTTTTGAAAAGCTCCAGGCCTTTTTTTTGTGACATCACTGAGTCAATTCAAAGCACCAACTTGAGTTTAGTAAATTAGTGCACACTCTTAGGGCAACCTTGCCCTGAAATCCCATCCACTGCTACACATTTGGGGCAACCTAGGGCAGAACCACTAACTCCTGCTTTTAAAAGTTTGGGGGGCGGTGGGGAGAGGCCACACTCAACTGCTCTCAAGCCAGTTCCAACTCATAGTGACCATCAATCGTGTTTTCACAGCTTTAAATGTTTATCGCAGGAGATTGCCCATCTTTCTCCCTCGATTTGAACCATTGGCCTTTAATTTAGCAGCCTGATATCCTACCTGCTGTGTCATCAGGGCTTCTTAAAATTAGAAAGAGCACATGCATATAAGCAGGAGACTGGCAAATTGATAGAGAGTGTCTGGTGTAGAGAGTGAGCAGGTTTAGAGTACATACAGATAGATAGTAGAGAGCATGATGCAGGAGTGTGGCATCAGAGCCAACACACTTGGCACTGGTCCCACATGATTTCCCAGCACTGAGCTGTACATGGTGTGACCCAGGATGAATGGGGTCCTGCTGGGTTATTTAAGATCATTTCATAGTACGCTGTTTGTGCCTCTCAGCAACTCTTTGATATACTTTAGAACATCAAAATGGTGTGTCCATTTTACAGAGGAGGAACTTGAGGCTCGTTTGGGTGTGGCTTTCCCAAAGTCATGAAGAAAATGAGTTGCCAACCTAGAATATGTGAGAGACTGCCTGTTACTTGGCTTTTTGGTTTGATAAAGAAACCAGGACACTTTAGCATAACAGCTGTATGTTTACTGAGCCAATTTTGTTAACTTTTAACAAAAATAATCGAGACAATAAAAAGCATTACTAAAAGCCGCTGAATTGGAGAACATCATAATTAAAAGCTACAGAAGGTAAGAATAGCCTCTTTTTTTTTTCTTATATAATAATTATTATATAAAAATTATTCTTACCAAAACTCTTATTTCCTTGCTTTGTTTTCCCTCACAACTTTTCCTGGAGGAAGACAACGTCTACAAGTGGAATCATCTTTATGAAAACAAATTTTTGCTTTTTTAAAGCATATTTATGATAAAATGGAGATTGTAGATACTCTTCTTCTTTCTCAGAGTACTAGATGCTTTCCCACATGGGTTTCTCTCCTCCTAGTTCAGCTTTCAGCATCTAAACAAGAAAGGTTGGTGGTTTGAACCTATCCATCAGCTCCGAGGGATTGCTCTGATAAACCATGCTACCTTTGTCATATGGACTTGCCGTCTGTTGAAATCGACTTGATGGTAGGGAGCTCTCATGGCGTAAGGGATTGTGCCGCTAACCCCGACACTCCTTGTCCCCACACCAGCACAATGGGTGGAAGATCGTCTCGTCCCTGTAATTTACAGCCTCAGAAACCCACTGGAGGGAGAGCTGTGAGTTGCTTCCAACTCCATAGCAGTGGATTCGTCTTCCTTGAACAACAGAGATGGCAGATTCCTTCATGCTGCCTCATGCCATCTTGTACCATCTTTTCTGTTTACATGTTACACCTTCTCTCTTTCCATTGGGTCTAAGTACACAATATGAAAGAGCTTCCCTTCCTGGCTCTTCTTTCTGGGTGATAATGAAGTCCCCCCTCTAACCTCTGAAATTGACTCTCTTTTAAGCCTAGCAAAACTGACCAATCTCCTTGCTGAGGTTCTATATACCTCCCCAATCTCACAACATGAATTCATAATTCATACTTGGTAAAGTAGAAGGTCAGTGGGGGGTGGGGAATAAAGGAGGACCCCTCGAGTGGCAGTAAAAATAGGGTAAAACATAGCAGCAATTTGTGAGGATGTTGTAGCATCAGGCAGTGTTTCATTCTTTTGTGCATTGGGTGACTAACAACAAAGACATCCTACAAGGGTTCCATGCACCTTATCTGCATTAATAGCATGCTGTCCAATCCTGCTTGAATCACAAATGACTTACCTGCTTAGCCTTGCCCAGTCACAATGTGGAAGTTACAGGGCCTTCCATGGCTAAAAGGGTTCTGTTAAGTCATTCCCTTTCCAGCAATCAGTACTCAAGCTGCGCTTGCTTATAATATTTATTTAATGACATGTGTTGGCTCGAAGATTATTTATGATGGTGAATACCACAGATTTGACTGGGTAATGTGATATGTTTTATTTGCTTTAAGTTAACTTTAGCCTTTAGCATGGTGTGGTGGAAAGGGCACTAAACTTGGACCCAGAAGAGTTGGATTCAAGTTTCAGTTTTGACATTAACTTTGCTTCAGCAAATGTGAGGGCCATGTTTTCTTAATGCATAAAATGGGAATAATCATAATCCAATTGACTCTGTTTGTGCGGTCACAGGCATTAATTGGGAAGGGCTTTGTACAAATACTAGAAAATGCTCTACAGGGTGCAGATATCATGTATGATGATAAGCTAAAAAGATACTTTAACTTGCATAAATTGTCCAGTATGCTAACTCTAATTTTATTCTGAGGTGTTCTACCTCCCTTTAGAAGTCCTCTCCTGCCCCAATAGATTGTTAAGAGTTTTTGCCCCTATAGAATTCTTCTAGCCTAAAAATTAGACTAATTCTCTTCAGTCAGGCTTTGCCTCAAAAACGTATACAATTAAAGCGTTACTTACTGTCACTGCAATGTTTCAGTTCCCTTGGCATCTTTGAGATTTCAAAAATTTCCCTCAGAATATGAAAGCTGCATCTTATAAAGCTGTTGGACACTTATGTAAGTGCTCAGGCTTTTATTGTGAAACTCCCAGCGTGCCCTTTAGATGGGAAATGGAAGAATGAGTTCAGATTGAACTACAATCACCACCTTGGCACGGCTTTGGCAGCACAAGCTGAAAGGGGACTTGGTAATTACACTTCTCAGTTCTTGTATGAAGATAGCTGATCTGGGCAATTTGGGCATCAGAGTGAATTTTCAGGCATGAATTATCTGGTTAAGTTAGCCAGGTAATTGGCAGCTGTCTCCTTTGCTCCATGAGCTACAGACCCTGGCCTGAATAATTGTCACTGTTTACTCATGCAAGCAAGTTGCTGATTTCCATTTTCAAACAAAAACTCACTGCATATTAGAGTGGTGTTTTAATGGAGCTATTTTTGTTGCTGATTCAAGGCCTCACCCATCCCCGGCCACAGGAGATGCCCAGATCAAAACCCATTCGTTTAGTTGAGTTGGGGCCACCCTGGTTGGTGTAAATACAGTCACGTGTCACTTAAAGCCTGTGAAACCCTATGTGGTTTGGATGTGGTGTGATCCTTCTTTTCCTGTGAGCATCTCAAGTGAGCTTTGGGCTTTAGTCATTATTAACTCATGAGCCCAGGTTGCTTTTGTATTTGATCCTCCATCCACATCATTAGCAATTGCCCCACATGTGACATAGGTAGGAGCCGCATCCATTTATGTTAGCCTTGTCATTTTCAGTAGCTCTGATCCTTTGACAGCTTGGATAATTTCCTTTGTTTCAGGTGATCTTCATGGTTGTCGACTGCAACATGCCGTAGGAGTCAGTGATTTTTTTTTTCCATTTTGGTGGTGTTTAGTGACTTTTGTTTCATTCCAAATTGGTATTCTTTTTTGCGTCTTGGTGCTACTATCGATGACACTACTTTTGGTGGACTTGGGAGCCCTGATTCACTTTGTGGTAATATTTCCGAAAGAATATTAAACAGAGATAATGCTACAATACATCCACAAAAGGCAAGCCTTATACAAGATAGAATACTGCTACTTACCAGCTAAAACTTACCCAACTCCAGGATAAACTTTCTTAGGTAGGAGGTAGAATATAATAAATACATAAGCCTGTATCATAAGCATTTATTATTACTATCAAGACGTGTTATAGTTTCTGTCTTGTTTTGTGCCATCAAGTTGGAACTGACCCCATAGCTCACCCTCCAGATTTTCAGAGACAGTAAATCACATGAGAGGAAATTGCCCATCTTTCTTCTGTGAAGCAGCTGGTTGAACCACACACCTTTGCATTGGCAGTACAATTCCTTGCCACTGGAAGGGAGCTCCGGTGGCCTAATGGTAAGGAGTTGTTCTGTCAACCTGAAGGCATGTGGATTCGAATCCACCATCTGCGCCACAGGAAAAAGATGGGCAGTGTCGTCCCCTGTGAAAAACTGCCTCTGAAAACCCGCTAGAAGATCAGCTCTGAGTTCATTCCTTGTCGATGATACACAAGAACAAGCCACCACAGATCATAGCTCATATGTATTCTTTAATCCCTACATCACAACAGTTATTTTTGTATACAAGAGAATCTCTCACATGAGATGCGCATGTTGCATGTGAGGACTTGTAGTGTTTTCCATGCTCTTTAATCGATTAGGATTTCTGAACTTTCCCATAATCTGATGGGACTGTGAACATATATGCAGTCAGATGCTGCCCAAATGGTGTTATGGTGTGTATGACTGTATAGTAAGAAAGATTTGAAGTTGACAGGATCAGGTTTTGTTAAACATTCAAAATGTATCTCATATGCTGACCAAACTTTTTTTTTCCACTAATTTTTCCTGACTGAATGGGAACTCCAGCTGTATAAATAATGATTTTTGTTTGAAAATATTTCTTCCTTTGTTTTTAGAAGAATCAAGGGAATTAAATTATAAATAAGTAGCAGCAAAGAACAGCATGGCCAATGTGAGGCAGAATGCAAAATTCATCAAATTGTATACAGAGTTCCAGAATGCAGACAGAGGCCACCTATAACATGGATGGCCAGTCACTACAAAAACTCACTGCTGTCAAGTTGGAACTCTCATAGCTGACGCGGTGGTAGGTTTCTGGAGGCTGTAAATCACAGAGGAGGAGATTGCCCATCTTTCTCCCAAGGAGCTGCTGGTGGACTTGAACCTTGTGCTTTTGAGTTGGCAGGTGCAACTTCCTACTCCACCAGAGCTCCCAGTGAGTGGCCACTGGTGACGAAAAATGAGACATAGATATTTCTTTTGTTCTTTTTATTTTATTTATTTGCCTGATTCTTTTAGATCTGATTGTTTTTAACACCTTTTTAAACACTTAACTCTTTTTTTATATTCTTTCCCCCCTTTTTATATATTCTTGACTGATTCAAAGGGCAATAATGTCCCACAACAACTATCTCCACTTCATCTTTTCTTTAAAAATAAAAAGGGAATTTGCATTTTATTCACTTCATAAACCTCATCTCACTTTAGCATATGTAATGGAAATATGTGTAATTAGGACTGATATTGATTATTCCTAAAGAGCCCTAATGGCATGTTGTTGTTGTTGTTGTTGTTATGTGCCGTCGAGTCACTTGCGACTCATAGCGACCCTACGTACAACGGCCCTAAACCCTGCTCTGTCCTGTGCCAATCACACTGTCTCTGACACTCCCACCCTGATTACCCCAGCCACTGAATCAATCCACCTCATAGAGGACCTTCCCCTCCTGCGCTGTCCCTCCACCCTCCCAAGCATGATGTCCTTCTCCAAGGACCTGTCCCTCCTTACAGCATGTCCAAAGTATGTCAGACGAAGCCCCAGAATCCTTGCCTCCAATGAGCCGCCCGGTTTAACCCTTTCCAGGATGAATCTGTTTGTTTTCCTAGCAGTCCATGGTACCCTCAATACTCGGCATAGTAGGTTAAAAATTAGGCTTCAAAACAAACCTACCAACTGCTCCATTGGAGAAAAATGAATCCATTTGCTCTCATAAAGATCTGTAGCCTTGAAAACCCTATAGGTAGTTCTACTCTGTCCTTCCACCTTGGGTTTACTCAGAATTGACTCAAGACAGGTAAGAGTTTAGGGTTTTGTTTTGCTGTTTAATTGCAAAGAAAGGGCTGAATTTGGCCCTTGAGAAAAGAACCAAAAATTTGCCGTTTTTCACACAGAAGACTTTCCTCCCCTTCTATCTCGGATTTCTTAGCAAGAATATCTGTTAAAGAATGACATTAATGGAAGATTGTTAGTATCAACTCTTCATTTTCTTGGGATTTGATTTGACACGTAAAACTCATTGGAGACCTGACATTTTCTTCTCTTAGGATCTTCACTGTTACTAGTTAGGATCCCTGTGAAAATTCACCAAGAATGAGTTCTTTTCCTTTGGAAGGGGAGGTCTCATCTTGGCGCTAGCAGTGAAACATTGGGACAAAAAAATCTTAAGCCCAGTGATGTGTGTTACTGTGCTGGCCAGATCTTTCGGGCTTTTTTTCTCTCCGAGTCATTAGAATGGACTCTTTGAATGAGGAAATGTAAAGATGGTCAGTAACATTGATGATTCAGTGGCAAAAATCGTACCTTCCATGGTAAATACCTAGATTCAACTCCCACCTGATATATCTCATGCATTGTGTATGTCATTGGTGTCTATATCAGTGTTTCTGTGATTCTGAACTGACTGCAGTGCAGCTTCCAGACTTGAATGGAGTAGATAGAAAGGCCTGGTGAAATGCTTCTGAAAATCAGCTAATGGAAACCAAATAGATCACAGAAGATTGACCTACACTGTTAGGAGGGATGACACAAGTCTGCACAGCATTTTGTTCTGTTTTACATAAGATGACCGTGCACTGAGGGCCAACTTGATGGCATCCAGCGAAAGAAGATAATCAAGGAGAGTGAGAGTGGTTCCAGGTAGGGAAAGGAGTTGTTGAGTGCAGATGACCTGACAGTCTAGTCCTCCGGGAGTCAAGGCCTCCGTGGCAGTATGTGTTGGACCTCCTTTAAGAACCTTTGATTTGACCCCTCACACACAACCCTGATTTACTGAACGGGTCTACCAGGTCTCCCCGGTCCTCTTTTGCTCTTGAGTGACATGGCCTGCCCCTACATGTTGACTGTGATTGAGGAAAGGTGAATTTCTCTATTGTTCACCTACTGGATAGCCTGGCTTGTTTATGAAATGGAGGAAGGCTTTCTATGGTTGGCAGGTGCTGAGTGTTGTTCTAACTCGTATTCTTCGCTGTTAAGGGGTATCAGCATGCCAAAACAGGGCTCAACTGTTGCCTCCAAAACCAGCCCACCTCTGAGTCTTTTCCTTCTCCGGCGGACGGACGGCCTTCTTAGTAGCTGCTGCTTCATCCAAATGAAAAATTTATCTTGTGCTGCTCACATGAAGGAAAGGCTCTCACATGTCAGATATTATTTTACCAATCGTTAACTTTTCGTTCTTACAGCGCAGGCTTTAAAACTTACCTTATTTAACAGCTTATACCTGTTTTCATTATTTTACAATAAGTAAAGTTTAGAATTCTTTGAAATGCTCTAACCTTCAATTCTATACATTCTTGTGTGTTTACTTCTGACATAGTCCTGTTCATTGAACAACGTGGACAAAAACTTGAGTGTTTAGATCTGTGTAGTAATCATTTTTATTCAGAAGTTTCAAAATCCTTGCCTCCAAGGAACAACCTGGTCTCACCCTCTCTAGGACAGAAAGACTAGTCCTTAGAGAAGTCATGGTGCTTGAAAGGGTAGAGACTCTGTACAGGAGAGGAAGACCCTGGATAAGATGGGTTGACACAGTGACTGTGTCAGGGTGAGGTCGGCTCAAGACAGGACAAGGTTCAGAGCCATTATTCATAGGGTCACTATGAGTTGTAGTCAACTTGACAGCACATAACAACAAATCCATTTTAGAGAGATTTGATGGCTTAGTGGTAAGGACTTGTGCTCCCAACCCAAAGGTGTGCAGTTCGAATCCACCAGTTGCTATGCAGGACAAAGGTGGGTAACCATCTCCAGTGTAATCAGTCGCCTTTAACTCAACAGTACTTAACAACAAGAAGATGCAATTTTTACTGAACCCTTCTCCATGTTTTCAAAATGTATTAACTCTTTGAAATATACCTCCTTTTGACAAATAAAGACACTGAAGTTCAGCTGTTAACACAGGGAGCTGGACCTGCCCAAGAATGCCAGGTGGTGTGTGGCTGGAATGGGGCTGAGGATAGGATGAGGGAGGACCAGTTGCCAGAGCTGCGCTGATGCCACCTTTTATCTCTGTGTATCTCACTGGCCTACCCTTCTAAAATCCGGGACCACTGTTCTTGTGTCCTCATTCTTGTTCTCATGGAACTCTTGTTAAGCATCCAAATGAGTACTATTCTGCAGCCGAACAGCCTTCATGCTCCTAAATAGACTCTTGATATGAAACCCTCGTTTGGGGATTCCCACTCACTCTTTGCCATCAAGTCATAATTGACTCCTAACTGACACTCCAGCGGGTTTTCAGAATCAGTAAATTACAGAGGAGGAGATGGCCCATCTTTCTCACATGAAGCCTCTAGTAGAGAGATGCTGTGCTACGTTTCGGTTAACTGCCCAACTCTCTAAGGACCACAGCACTAAACAGAACAACTCACTGCTGTTGCGTCAGAACCCACTCGTAGCAGGCTCTCCAGCAGGTTTTCAGAGGCAGTAAATCACATGGGAGTTGATTGTCCGTCTTGGACCTTTGCGTTGGCAGAGTAATTTCTTGCCACTGAGCCACCAGAGCTCCCTAACATTTCTCTAAAACCAGTGCTCTAGTTGTCTTGGAGTGATGGATTCTATCTCTGTGTCATTTCCATTAGCCTTGCTTAGCATTATTTTACTGCTAAATGTGTGTACCCCCTTCCCCCCTTCCTTGTTGTGTACTGTCTAATTGGATCCAACTGGCCCAGGAGGAGATTCCCCCTCTTTCTCTAGCAGAGAATCTGGTGGATTCGAACCACACCCCTTCGGGAAATGTGTGTACCCTTATTGCATCTCTTGTACTAAATTAAACCAGAAAACCCCTTGCTATGGCATAGAACCAAGCTCCACAGAGTTTTCTTTTTCTTTTTTTAATACATTTTACTGTGATTTGAGTAAAAGTTTATAGTTAGTTTTCCATTTAACTACCTGCTTTTTGTTTGATGATCTTAGTTTCAGTCCCCACAATGTAACACCAGTCTTCTTTCTTCCTGTTTCCTGTTCCATTCTGCCTTCTTTCCTGTCATTTCTCGCCTTTCTGAGAGTTTTCAAGGTCAGATATTTATTTTTTTTAGTTGGTTTACCAGGCCTTTCTTCTGAGTTGCCTCTGGATGGAGTTGAACTCTCAGTCTTTTGGGTAGCAGCCAAGCACAGTAGTCTTATCATCACTCAAGATCTCTTTTATCACTCTTTTTTTATTTTATTGCATTTATTTTATTTTATTATATTAGGAATTTTATTTTCATTTGTCCGTTTAAATAGTAGATTTTAAGGTTTTATTGTAGAGATAAAAGTTATATATCAATAGCTCCAATGGTCCCTTTTATACTTATGAGTATACTTCAGACACTATGATTTAATAGTGATTTTAGGCAAGGAGATTTTTAATGATAGTTACTTGTGATTCATAACAAGTTCAGTCCTTGTGAAATAAACATCATTCAAAACCAAACTATACGTATTCACATGGTTATGTAGTTGACACCTTGGACAGGTGGCAAGGTTTTTCTGTTTCTTAAGCTCTTTACTTTAGAAATCTAGACCATCTGGTATGAGCTCCAGTGGAACTGAAAAAACATGTTCATTTCCACTGCCACTGAAAGTCAAGTTGTAGATCTGTTTCTCACGAGTTCAGAGTATGTGTGTGTGTGACCACAGTTAACTTGTGGGGAGACCTGGCTTCTCACTGCACACTCGGTGTGTTGCTGTGTTGTGAGGAAAACACAAGCAGGCAGTGTGAGGGCTGCCCTTGGAGATTCTGCTCCACCTGTTTGCATCCTCGCTCAGCCGAAAGGTCCTTGGAAATGAAATGTCACGCTCACAACAAAACAGAAAAATACATTTTTAGCTGCTCAGTTCAAGAATTTTGCTAAAGCTTGGGGAACGTGGCACCATCAATCTTGGGAAATTCCCCTTGAGTTACTAGCAGGTGTGGTAGAGACAGGGTGTGATGAGAAGTGTGGGTGCCTCAGAATGAAGACTTCTCTTTCATGCTGAGTTCCTCGAGGGCAGGAATCCAACTGAGTGGTTTGTTCTGGCTCTTAGGCTCCTAGGCCCATCCGAGTTCCCTCCATGCAATGAGTGCTCAGTGCACACCTTTCCCTTGTACACATCACAGTCAGCTCACAGCAGATTATAGTGAGTTTTGCTCCTCATTTGTGCGAATCCCTGGTGGCGGCAGCAGCTCCGGCAACACCCTGTACTTAAAAATAGAATAATATGGGCATCATCGTCTTCCCTCCCAAGATTCCAACACTTTGGTAAAATTAAAATAAGTATGCTTTCTCCATTTTTCTAAAACACATTTTCCTTTTCATATGTAGGGAGCTCTGATGGCCTAGTTCACAGGGAGTTGGGCTTCTCACCCCAGCAGCACATCTCTCAAGGTTTGAATCTCTGCCAGCTGCAACACATGAGAAAGATGGGTCATCTCCTTCCACTGTTACTAAAGTAGTGGTCTCTCTTGGGACCGGTAGCTTCTTGGATTTGAGGGGTTTGTTTCCTCGTCACTCTTGGAGGTTCTCTAAAGTCCATCTCTAGAGAAAAGAGTTACCACAAAGGCAATTAGTTACTGCTGTTGTTGCCGTGACCATCCAGATGTATTACATGGTGGGTAGCACTTGTCAGAGCTCTGGTGGCCAGATAGTAAGGCACTACACTGTAAACCCAGAGGACAGAGGTTTGAATCCACCAGCTACTTTGTGGGAGGAAGATGGGCAATTTTTTCCCATATGATTTACAGTCTCTGAAAACCTGCTAGCTGGTCAGCTATGAAAAGGTTCTGGCTGGACAGCGATGAGCTGTCTGAGTTGAGCACTTAAAGCAGGAAGCATTGCCAACACCTGATGTAAAATATGTGAAGTAGGAAATAAGAGGTGAGATTTGTTATCCACGTCCTTTGTTATTTTTGACAGGGTAGACAACTGATAAATTTAAAGAAATCCTTTTAAAAAACAAATAGGGACATGTCTTGATAATAAAAAGCAGTTTTAGAAAATGTTAGTCTAGCGCATAATAACATTTTTAAAAAGAATACAATCACCAACGACCCTGAATATGGTTTCTTAATTGTCGTTCATGGATAATAACAAGATGCAAAGGATCCTTGGTGAACAGTAAGTTAAGCACTGGGCTGCTAACCTAAAGGTTGGCAGTTCAAACCCACGAGGTACTTCAAGGGGGAAAGATGGAACTGTCTGTCCTTATTAAGATTTGTAAACTTTGGACCCTTGTGTAGCCGTTATACTTTGTCTGTAGGGTCACTTTGAGTCAGAATTGATGACAGTAGGGGGGGATTAAGATGCTATGGACTCAATTCCTGACTTAGTCTGTGTCTTCCTACTAGGCGTAACCACGCAGAAGTGAGAAGGCCTTTGTGTTATTCTGTTAGTATCCTGTTGGGAGAGCTATATCATTTGCTGATGACAGACATAAGGGGATGGGCAAAAATCTTTGTGGGAGCTGACTGCCGCATCTTGCTCTTTTGGAGCAGCTAGTGGGTTTGAACCTCCGACCCTACAATTTTAGCAAGTGATCACTTTTTATCTGCTTTGCCTCCAGGCTGTTTAGTGAGCTAAGCAAGGCTGACTTATTAGTATGTCCAGGGATGTGTGTATGCAAGAGAGCGAGAGAAACAGAGCTATTAAGTGTTGGCGAACCCTCTATACAAAAATGTCATCATAACCCAACCCACTCCTTCCTCTACTCAGGTGTCTAAACTTGGGCAATTCTTAGAGCAGGTCTCTAAACCACCACACCAAGCTGAGAAAACTCTTCTGCTGGTGTTCTTTCTTTTTTCTCCCTCTCTCTCTCTCCACTCACCTCTCTCTTAAAAGCCAGTGCTTTGCACACTCCAATCTCCATGGATAAGGAGCGGGTTTAAATAGAGAATGTAGGTTTTGTATTACATCATCTTGCCCAGACACTGCTGTATAATCAGGAGTCAAAAATCTGAAGGATCCATCTATGAAGTCATTTTGTCCGTGAGTTGGGTTACAACACATTTATTCATTGTAAACAATCACTCATAGAGGAACCCACAGACATCGCCATAATTTATGCATGCCTGTAAATTGGATTTTCAAATGACACAATGCCGTGAGCTGCCAAAATGAAACCCTGACAGTATTTCAGACCGTTAACTCTGTTCATGAGGGCTGAAAAGACCTCTGTGAGACCTCAAGGATCACCTCCTGGTTTTGGACATGGAAACGAGGCTCAGAGGATGGGAGATTACTTGCCTAGGACCATGTTTTGATTTTTCTTCATTGTTTTTGAGTCAGAAACAACTAGTCACTGACCCACCATTGAGTTCTGAGGCTGTAAATTGCATGGGAGGAGATGGCCCATCTTCCTTGCAACTCAGTGAGGCTGTCTGTTTGCCTGCATCCTACAGCGACACCATGATGGGAGTAAGCACGATGGAGATACACTACTCCAGGAGAGGATCAGAGAGTCAATCCAGCTCAATTTTATTGGGATCTGAAGTGCACTTAGGTACACAGGAAGACCAGATAGGGTGGGCTTACAGACGTGGGACATGCGGATTGGATAGGAGAACCTCAGCATCCTGCAGACCACTCCCAGCTTAACAGATGCGGCAGTCGTTTTCCCAGGTGGTGAGTTTTCTCAAGCCAGTACAGCCAAACACAGGAGAGCTTTCTCTACCCCGTATTAAAGGCCACTGGGAGGCTTGCACTTCTGGAGCTTAGGCACCTGTCATGGCCAGAGACCCTCCCTTCCTCCCCAACATTCTGCAACAACTTAGGTGGATCCAAACTACCAGAAATGGATGGCCTTTGGGTTAGGAGCACATCACCCTTCAGACTACATCACCAGAGCTCATCTTAAAAAAGACATCACAAGTGGGTGACTTTATCAAGTTTATTCTCTTACAGTTTAGGAAGCTCGAGGTTCAACTTCAGGGTGCTAGCTCTAGAGGAACATTGTCTTACTCTGTTGGTTCTAGTAGAAGTCTTTGTTTCTTTCAGCATCTGTAGGTCCTGTGTTCCTTGGAAACCTCTGTGTGTCTTGGCCTTCTGCTGTGTTCCTGAGCTTTCCAGTGTGGGGACCTGGCTCTTAAGGACATAATCCACCACTGACAATTCTTTCTTGGTGATATTGAGGTCTCCCTAACTGCTCCCTTTCCCTCTCTTTTAACTCTTAAAAAAAAACTATTACAAGCTACACCACAGGGGAACTCCCCTTACATAGATCCTGGCTGTGGTGGAATTAAGGATGTTGCACCTTTATTCCTTTTAAAAATTGTTTGGCTTATCAGATCAATGGGAGATCATTTCTTAACTTCCACATTTTTACCTCATTACATACTTATATTGAGAGAGAGGCAGGCACAGTTGAATTTATAACAGGCAATCCTGAGGACTAACTGTGGTATGTATGGATAGATAGATATATATTAAACAAACTCATTGCCGTCTGGTCAGAACTTACTTACAGCTCACCCTCTTTTGGTTTCCAAGACTATAAATCACACCTTTCTCCCAGGGAGTCCCAAGTGGATTTGAACCACCAGAAAGGTGCGGCCGTGGAGTTGGCAGCACAGCTCCCTACGAACTATACCCACAGAGCTCCTTAAATAGATATGTATATGTGTAGTGTGTGTGTGTGTGTGTGTGTATATATATATATATGTCTTCCAAAATAGATAATCTGTATTTATATATGGTTGTGTGTGTTGGCTGTTTCTGTTTTCTTCACTCGTACAATCAGCGACCTTCCTTCGTTTTATTTCCGTGTGGTTCAGCCGTCACCATTATCCATGTCCACATTTTTCCATTACCCTAATAAGAGCCTGGTGTCCCCAAAACAATGATTTTTCCTTTCCTCTCCCTCCTGCTCACTCTTGGTAATCACGAATAAACTCTGGTCTCTGTACACTTACCTGTTCTAGATACTTCATATAAGTGGGATCATACAATATTTATGCTTTTGTGACAGATTAATTTCACTTGCTCTAATACGTTCAGGGTTCATGGGTATTGTAGCATTTATCAGGATTTCATTTCTCTTAATGACTGAGTAATAATCTGATCTTTTCATGTGCCTCCTGTGTATGTGAAAGGTGGGCATTGAATAAAGAGAATTAAAGCATAAATGAAGCCTTTGAAGTTTGGTGTTGAGAAAAATGATATAGATAATATTTTAAAGGCAAACAAATCTGTTTGGGGAGATAGACAGTCATAATGCTTCTTAGAGGTGAGGGTGGTGAAACCTCATCTCACATCCTGTGAACATGTTATGAGGAGAGACCAGTCTCTGGAGAAGGACTGATACTTGGTAAGGTCAGCAGAAAAGAGGATGACCCTCAGGAAGATGGCTTGACACAGTGGCTGGAACAATGGACTTTAATATAGTAACACTTGTAAAGATGTTGCGAGATCGAGATCAAGCAGGGTATTGTTCTCTTGTACGTAGGCCATTGTGAGTCCAAACCACTTGATAACAACCATTTATATTATATGTATACCACAATTTAATATGCTTGGTTTGACCCCGTCCTTGGTGTCAAAATGGATTAGGTCTCATTCAAGTTCCATTCCTGGGGGTTACTATGAAGCAGTGCAACCCATTTTCTTTTTCCAGGTAGATCACAGGCAGTGATTTAGGAAGCTGGACAGAGGATACAAGCTTCTGGTTAAGATTGGGTTTTTTCTTCCCTTGTTTGGTTGTCATGAGTGCTTTTGATACATAGCCTAGAAACGTCTCCAGAGAAATGATAATCAGGCCTCCAAGGAGTGCGAGTCATACTGGTGTGTGGCTTGTTACCCGCCCTCCTGAAAAGTCCTGTGAATCTGGATGTCGAGAGAGGAAACCTCAGTGGACTTATTTGATTTTACCTACTGTGTATCACACAATTATGGAAGTGTAATTCTAGTGGGTTGTGCCTTTAATGTGTGTATGGGGTGGGTATGTGTGGGGGTGTGTATGTGATGGCTGTGTTAGGCTCTTTGCCAAAAGGTTAATGGTTCATATCTACTAGCCACTCTACAGGAAAAAGATGAAGCTCTCTCCTCTTATTAGGATTTACCCTCTCAGAAATCTAGTGGAAAAGTCGCCATGAGTCAGAATTTACTTGACATCGGTGGGTTTGACTTTTGAGTTTACTTGTGTGTATGTGTGTGTGTGTGTGTGTGTGTGTAGATACATGTCAGGAGCTCTGATTGCTTAGTAAGGAATCACACTGGCAGTGCAAAGGTACACTACCCACATCCACCAGCTGCTTCATGGGAGAGTAAGAGCAGGGAAATCCTGTGCAATTAACTACCTCTGAAAACCTGCTGAAGGGTCAGCTTTAGGTTCGTTCCAACAATATACAATAACATAGCTCTCTTGATGTGGTGGTAACAAGTTGCACTGCCAACCCAAAGGCACTCAATTCAAATCTACCAGATGTTCCATGGGAGAAACATGGGCAATCTCACAATTTGGAACCTCTGGAAAAACTACTGGAGGGTTCACTATGAGTTGTTCCAACTCTAGAGTAACAATTATATCCCACTGCCATCAAGTTTCTGAGGCTGTAGATTTTAACAGGAGATTGCTTTCCTTCCTTGCACAAGTAGCTGATGGATTCAATATAATAATAATAATAATAATAATAGATATATAGATATTTCTAAATAAAGTTTTTAAAAGATAGACATTTAGCTCTGGTCACATAATAAGTCAACAATTACATTATTTGTTGTTATGTGTCTTTGAGTTGAGCCTCCAGTGAGTTTTCAGAGACAGTTGTTTCTATTGTATATAATTAAACATCTCTGGTGTCCTAGGGGCAACGAGCTGCTCTCCAATCCTTAAGGCACACAGTTCAAATCCACCAGCTGTTCACACAGGAGAAAGATGGGCAATCTCATCTCATGCAGTTAGCTGCTTGTGAAAACTCTCCAGAGGGTCAGCTATGGGTTGGTTCCAACTTCATGGTACACAACAACTATATACATAAAATAAATCAGTCTGAACATGGGATATAATTTTGAAGTATGACATTTTCGGAATTATGTAAAAACAAGCATCTCTTAAGAGAACTTGAAGGTATTAAAAAAAACAAAACAAAACACCACAACCCCTTGGTTACTGTGACTTACAGTATATTCCATGTGATGTTTTCATCATATCAATAAAAGACAAGTTTGAGAGGTGGGGAGAGTTCATTTATATTGTTGATCTGGGGAGTTTTTGATTCCAGAAGTCTATAATTAGGTGTTTGTCTTGACTATTTATTGAAATGGGAGTAGAAGGTTGGGTGGGGGCAGTTCCACAAAGTGAAAAACATTCCATGGCAAACATCTGAACTTCTCTTAAAAAGCTGAAGCTGCGAAGAGTTATAAATTCATTGGCTTAATTAGAAGAGAGTATTTATAGAAATTTGAATGATCCGGTAAAACTAAAAGCCTGCCTCCTTTTGTCTTCAAAGACCTGCTTTAGTAAATGCTATTCTGAAAACCCTTCCTGTAGTGGACTCTGTAATCCATTATCTCTCTCCTAGAGGTCAGTAACTTTGGCCTGGCCCTAGCACTTGACTTGTATTTATGGAAAACTTTTAAAAAAAAAAGTCTTTCAGTTGTGCTGAGAACGTGTAGAGGGGGAAAAATCATTATATATCCTGAAGTTTCATAATTTTTAAAATATAATTCAATTCTTTTATTTCACTGGTATCATAATCCATAGAGAGTTGCAATGCTAACGCAAAGGCCACCCATCTCTGATGGTTCAAATCCACCAGCAGTTCTGCAGGAGAAATATAGGCAATCACTTGCGTGGCTTAGAGCCTCGGAAACCCACTGGAGAGGACGCCAATAGTCAGTTCTGACTCCACATCAGTGAGAGAAAGAGAGCCTGTTACATAGAACATATAAGAGATCCGAACTCCAGTGTGATCCTTATCAACTCTGATACACTTGATCCCATTGCTGCAGCCCCTGCTTCAATCCATCTCATTGAAGATATTCCTCTCTTTCACTAACACTCCATCTTTCCAAACATGATGATGTCCTTTTCCAAGAAATAGCCTCCTTACAAGATGCCCATCCTTGCTTCTAAGGAGAACTCTCTGGCTGCACTTTCTCCAAGTTGTATCTGTTCATTCTTTTTGCTGTCCATAGGACACTCAGCATTCTTCTGCAACACAATTCAAATCATTAATATCACATGCTTGCAAAATACTGTTGAAGATCATCCAAAAATGGCTACAGTACATAGACAGACTTGCCAGAAGCTGGTTTAGAAGAAGCTGAGGTACAAGGCATTGCTGATGTCAGATGGATCTTGGCTGAAAGCAGAGAATACCAGAAGAATGTCTGTCTGTGTTTTATTGACTATACAAAGGCTTTTGATTGTGTGGATCACAACAAACTATGGCTAACATTGAGTTGAATAGAATTCAGGAACACTTGTGCTCATGCAAAATCTTTGCATAGAGCAAGAAGGTCTTCAAACAGCAAGAGAATATCAAAAAAGGGATGTAGCAGGGTCATATTCTCTCACAATACCTGTAGAATCTATATGCTAAAAAAAAAATCATTCCAGAAGTTGGGCTTTATGAAGTTGGATGTAGTATCGGATTACATCTAAACATCAAGAAAACAAAGATCCTTACCACTGGGCCCATAGGCAACATCATGATAGATGAAGAAAAGATTGAAATTATTAATTCATGTTGCTTGGATGCACAGTCAACATCATCAGTATCAGCAATCAAGAAACAAAAAAACCCATCTTGCCGTGAGGGTCGTAATAAAACAGTATTGTGGTCCAAAACTGAGCAATAAGTCGAATGGTGTAAAAATTAACAATGTTTTGTTTGTAAATGAAAAAATAGTTACTAGGAAGCTCTGGTGGCGTAGTCTGTAGGGAGTTTCACTGCTAATCAAAGCTTATGCCTCTCTCGTCGTTCAAATCTACCAGTGGCTCCATGGCAGAAAGATAGACGATCTCCTCTCGTGATTTACAGCCTCCCAAGAACCCAGTGGAAGGTCTGCTCCCAGTTGATTCTGACTCAATGACAATAAGAAGATTCCTTTGTAACCATAAAAGCTATGGGTCAGCGTTTCTTGGGAAGAATGTTTAGGTGCTCTTGTAAGGCAACTCTTCAGTTGTTTTCCTCCTTCATTTCTAATGTTTGCTCATAAGCAAATGAATGACCTTAACTGAACCCAAACTCAAAACTCACTGCCATACAGTCCACGCTACTTACAGCAATGTTCCAGTTTGTAAATCCTTATTAGAGGAGATGGGAAGCCTTTTGATGAGCAATGCAGCACATTAAGGGGAATTCCACCAGAGCTCCATTCCCTTGTGAAATGTTAGTCCCAAGGTTTTTTGAGACAATGTATTATTTCATTCTTAAGTATTTTCGATCCTAATACCTGAAAACCAAGTAGATCTGCTTCATGGGATTTCCAAGATTGTTATCTTTACAGAAACAGATTGCTACATCTCTATCCTGCAGATTGGTTGGTGGGTTCAAACTGCCAACTGTTTGGTTAGCAACTGAGCACTTTAATCATTGCCCCAGCAGGACACCCTTTTTTTTTAACTTTTTTTATTATTAGGACACCCTTTAAAGTCAGATCAACCCAAACCTATTGACTATTGACTGGATCCAACTCACAATTAGGTTGTAAGTCTCAATGGGGAGGAATCTGCCACATCTTTTTCTTTGGGAGCAGCTGGAGGATTCAAACCAATTCTTTCACTTAGCAGCGCAACATGAGATCCATAATCCTACCAGGATTTATTGTTTACTTAGGATCAAGCCTTCAGAACTGAGGTCCTTAAAGTGTGACCCCCTACACCAGCAGCAACAGTATCATCAGCATCCCTTGACAGCTTATTTCTTACCCTTACAATTTCTTACCCTTGACCTCCAGAATCAGAAACCTTGAGAGCCCAGCATCTGCATTTAATAAGCCCCCAGGGTGGTCAAATGCTTGCTTGAGGTCCATGATCTTAGGAGTTATATTGACTTTTTTTAAAAAATTTCTATTTTTAAACATAAAATTTCAAATTGTCACTTGAGTGAAAGTTTATAAAGCAAATTGGTTTCCCATTCAGCCATTCATATACATTTTTTCTCTAACTACTATCCACAATGTAATCACTCTACCTACTTGCTCCCTGTGATTCTTATGTCCAGTATTCCTTCTACCCTGTCCCTTCTTCCTGCCTTCTGGGCTTTGTCCTTGGGCAAATGCTGCCTTTGTGACTTTACATGATTGACTGTGTTTTCATAATAGACTATTGAAACCTAATAGATCTGTCTTCTGGGTGAATCCATTGGTCTTTAGCTTAAATATGCAAATGTAAAGACAAGAAGAACTTTGGTCTGAAGGGCTTCAGTATCTTAGAATAAGGGTGCTCTGGGGGCCCAGTGATCAGAAACTGCACTACAAGCACAAAGGGACATGGGAAAGGGATGTGCATTCTCCTTCCTTGCCATTTAATGCCTCTGAAAACCCACTAGAGGGTCAGCTATGAGGTCAGTTCCAACTTGATGACACACAACAGTTTTAGAGTAAGAAAGTCCCATGGCACAATGTATATATGTAAGAATCACCCAAGGATCTTATTAAAAATATAGATTCTCTTTGGTTTTTCTGGGGACAAAGACCAATTCTCAGCAGAGGGTTGAACTGGAATGAGCTTGTTTGAAACCTAGCTTCTAACCTACCAGCATGTCTGCAAGAGAAAAGATTTGGCAGTCAGTTCCTATAGTGTTGCTCTGTCACGATCCACTCAGTGAGTGGTACAGTACAACAGCCTTAGAATAAAGAATTTCTCCAGGTCCTTCCAGGAGTCACAAAGCTATCTTGTCAGTGCTTTGGACTGGACTAGCACATCTTACATCCAAAATTCTGCTGATTGGATCACTAGCTTTACCTGGTCACAGAATAAAAAACTTGTAAAACTGGTTTCTAGAAAATGCTAGAAAATTGTGCAGCACCAAAGACATGTCTTACTTCACAAAAACATTATTGTTCTGTCTGTTATTTTACTAAATAATTTGGTAAGGAGCTCTGGTGGCCTAGCGGCAAAGAAGCTGCACTGCAATCCCGAAGGTGCACACTTCAAATCCACCCAATGCTCTGCTGGAGGAAGGGCAGTCTCCTTCTGTGCCAGTCAGATCCGATTCGAGGGTACACAACAACAAAAGGGATATGGGATTAGGTATTATAACAATGAAATAATTTTTTTTTCTTCATAGAGAAAAACAAACGGGGGGGGGGTTGGGCAGGGAGGAAAATGTGCAACAATGAATAAATGGGGGAAAATGAAATGGAAAGAATATGCTGTAAAAAATATGTTGCATTAAAAAAATCTTTTAAAACCCTAAATAAATAATTTTTGAAAAAAATTTGTGGTGTGCTCTGGTGGCCTAGTGGCAAGAAGCTGCACTGCAATCCCAGAGGTGTGCGGTTCAAATCCACCAGATACTTTGCTGGAGAAGGAGGAACCATCTCCTCCTGTACCAGTCAAATCTGATTTGGCGGTACACACACACACACAAAATAATAAAAATAAAATTTAAAAAGAAAAATAATAATTTTGTATCGGGGGGGGGAACCCACATCTATTTGCTGCTGGTAACTTGTTAGTCACACCCTAATTGTGCTGATCTTTGGAGTTTAAGGCTTGGCTCCCATGAACAGCAGTGTCTCTCAGCCTCCTTGTCATCCAGGGTTCTGTATAGGGCAGGTGGTCTAAACATTTAGAATTTCCCCTTTAAAAAAAAAAAAGTACTTCTCCGCCAGCCACATGTTTCAGAAATCAGTAACTTGGGTGGAGCCCAGAAATCAGAATGTTTGTTTGTTTCAATTTCCCATTGAATTCCAATATGTAGCCAAGTTGAGAACCTGGAGTTGTGCACAGGGCGAAAACTGTAACACAAGCATACATTGCACGCAAGAACCCAAACCCCAAACTTAACTGCCATTGCGTTGTGGTGACCCTCCAGGTTCCTAAGGCTGGAAATCTTTACAGGGGGAGATTAACCCATCTTTCTTACTCTGAGCACTGTGGATTTGAACTTCAGACCTTTCAGTTGGCAGCCTAACACAGAACATCCCAGAGCTTCTTATATGCAAGACAGTACTTTTGATAAGGAGGAGTTTGGATCCAGACTACCACAATAAAGCAGGCATCAAAATAAAGCAAATCACAATTTTTGTTGTTTCCAACTGCATATAAAAGTTAGTACATGATACTGTAATCTAGTAAGTTGTGCAGTCACTTGTAAAACTCATTGCTGTGGAGTCAGAATCAACTCAGAGTTGTTGTTGTTGTTGTGTACCTTCAAGTTGAAACCAACCCATAGGTGATCCTCCAGTGGGTTTTCAGAGATACTAAGCTCTATGAGGAGAAATGTGGGGTCAAGATCGGTGGAAGATCTATCAACAATCTGCGTTATGCGGATGACACAACCCTGCTTGCTGAAACTGAGGAGGACCTGAAGCGTTTGCTGCAGAAGGTTAAGGACTGCAGCCTCCAATATGGATTGAGGCTTAATGTCAGGAAGACAAAGATTCTCACCACTGGGCCAATTGACCTCATCAGGATGGGTGGTGAAGAGATTGAGATTGTTCACAGCTTTAGTTTGCTTGGCTCCACAGTCAACGCTCTCACAGCACCAGTAGCCAGGAAATTAAAGACTTATTGCCATGGGAAAGTCTGCTGTTAGGGACCTCTCCAAAGTACTGAAGAGCATTGGTGTCTCTCTGGAGACTAAGGTGCATCTGGTACAGCCCATGGTCTTTGCTATCACTTGTTAATGCATCAGAGAGTTGGACAATAACTAAGGATGATAGAAGGAGAATTGATGCCTTTGAGCTATGGTGCTGGAGAAGAAAGAGTATTGAGGGCACCATGGACTGCTAGGAAAACAAACAGATTCATCCTGGAAAGGGTTAAACCGGGTGGCTCCTCGGAGGCAAGGATTCTGAGGCTCTGTCTAACATACTTTGGACATGTTGTAAGGAGGGACAGGTCCTTGGAGAAGGACATCATGCTTGGGAGGGTGGAGGGAAAGCACAGGAGGGGAAGACCCTCTGAAAGGTGGATTGATTCAGTGACTGGGGTAATCCGGATGGGTGTGTCAGAGGCAGTGCGATTGGCACAGGATAGAGCAGGATTTAAGGGCTGTTGTACATAGGGTCGCTATGAGTCTCAAGCGACTCGACCACCCATAACAACAACAACAAATCACAAGGGAGGAGATTGCCCACCTTTGGCCCGCAGAGCTGCTGGTGTGTTTGAACCACCAAAAAGGTATAGGCTTTTATTTAATAACACAGCTCCCTATGGACTACACCACCAGAGCTCATACAATAGCATTATGAAAAACTTTGAAAGATGGCAAGTATTACCCAAAAAACATGCATAACATGAGCGCATACTATTAGAAAAATAGGGGAGCTCTGGTGACCTAGTGGCAAGAAGCTGCACTTGCAATCCCAGAGGTACGCAGTTCGAATCCACCATATGGTCTGCTGGAGGAGGGACAATCTTCTTCTGTGCCAGACAGATCTGATTTTATGGTACATACACACACACAAATAATAATAATAATAATAATTAGAAGAAAAATAGCACCCATAAACTTGGTTGAACCAGAGTTGACACTGAACTTGAGTGTGTAAAGCACCATGTAACAAGGTAGGCCTGTGCAACCGGAAATCTGTGGCTTAACGATTATTGCCTGAAGCCTCGTTGCCTCCCTTTTGTGTTGCAGTCATATCTTTGGAAGGTCCCTATTGTTGTATGCATCTCTCTCTGCATCATCAGTGTTTTATTGTAAATGTCTAGCTGATTTTGTTGGCAGCAAAGATGACAATAAAGACTTTGGCCAGGGCACCCAGACAGAGCTACACTTGTCCGTTTGGCATTTAACATTTCACACTTGCATTTAACAGATTGATTCAGACCCTCCCTGGAGACTGACTCTAGAAGCTTCTGCTGTGTTTGCAAGCTCTTGGACAAGCTGTGGACCTTCCTCATGGACTCACCCCGCACACACCACTGTTAGCCCATCAAATATTGCCTTGTCCACAACAGAAATTGACATCCCTCATAAAAGTTCATGGTTTTACTATTCCCGCCTGCTGCACAATTTTCCCTGCAGCAATTCATAGTTGGCTAAAAGGGGACATGAGAATTAAGTATCAGAGTTTTTAAATACCTTGAGTTCCCCCAAGACAAGGTACTGCCTGTCACAAAGAGAACATTCTTTTGCACTGGCCCTGAGGCAAGGATGTCTCAAATGCTTCTGACATGGGTACCATGCAGTTAGTTATAAAAGGTGTGGTAATAGGGTGGGGAGGAATGAGAGATTCTCTCATCCCTTTTACAGTTCATAGCGACTCTAGAACTGAAGAAGAACACAGTGATTGAGGCCAGCTGCTGCCACAGCTCAAGAGTTAAGAACCTGAGGAGTAGATAGAGGGCTGAAGTATTTGGTGTATGAACCTTGTCACAAATCAAGAGACTTTTGTATTCTTGAATTTTTATCTAGCATTCTGTGAAAGTTTTTGAGGGTGGTTTTATTCCCCCCCGCCCGTGTTCTTAAGTAACCATAATCCAAAAGTTTACTTTAACATTTGCCAGGTTCTGGTCTTTACACAAAAAAGGGGCTCTGGTGGCATAGTGCATAGTATGTTGTTGTGTTCAGTAGAGTCAGAACTGACCCATAGCTGACCCTCCAGCAGGTTTTCAGAGACAGTTAATTGCATGGGAGGAGATTGCCCAGCCTTCTCCCACGGAGCAGCTAGCTGGTGGCCTTGAACCACATTCCTTAGGGATTGCAGCTCATCAAGGTTAGCTGTTTGAGTTTACCAGATACTCCATATGAGAAAGATGGGAAGTTTTATGTGCAGTAAATCCCATAAAGATTTACATCTTCGGAAACCCAACAGAGAATCACTGTGAGTTAGAATCACCTAGAAGGGAGTGGGCTTTGGTTTGAGAGGTTTTGTCAATACACAGGGAACTCTAGTGTACTATGGGATAACCATTGATCTTGTAATGGAAAAGTCCTCATGGGATTTCAATTCACAAACCCTCCTTAGGAGACAGATGTTGCGGTCTTTAGATTTAGGGGCTTGGAAACCCTTACAGTAGTTCTGCTATGTCCTATAGAAACACAGAATCAGAATCCATTTAGCAGCAGGTTTGAGTTTTGGTTTGGAGTCACTGCACACATGCAGGTACCTCTGCAACTCTGTTAAGATGTGAGGCTTCAAAGCATCCGCCACTGGCATTCAGGCCCTCCCTGGAAAGTATTTTCAGGAGGGTTTTGTTGTTGGTTTTTTTTTTGCTGGTTTTTAAATTTAAATGTGTCACACACTTTTGCTGTCTAAAAGATTGGTGCAAAACGATGGTTCCGTGGTAGAATGACGAGTTGATCCCATTGGGTTACAGCCGAGGAAGGCCTGGGGAGCAGTTCTCCGTCAGATGATAGTGCTATGAGTCAAAAATGGACCCTTAACAGCATTTCACAGTAACAGCGTTCACTGTGAACAAATGAGGAAACTGAGGCACAAAGAGGATCTAAAACTTGACCAAGTCTTTTTCTCATAGTTTTACAATCTTCCAGAGTTCTTTTCTTAAATTTTGCATACTGAAAGAATCAAATGCTAGTAAGATGGAAATGACTCTCCTTTTTAAATATTTTACTTTTTTTTTACTTTGTTCTGATTTAATTATAAATTTACAGAGTGACTTGGTTTTTGTGTATCTCTTCATGTCATTCTCTTTTCATCTTTGTAAACCACCCTTGAGAAGTAACCGTAAAGAACATTCTCCTAAAGTGATCCAAATAATACTGTTTTCGTTCTTCCTTTTTTTGAGGTCTCTGCAAGGCAAACATGTTTAAACATACCAGGGAGCATGGTAGTGTTTGAGTACAAATACAAACAGGATTGTTGCTTTTTTTTTTTTTAAAGTCTGTCTATTAATTGGAAAAACACCAACATAATTAATTACAAGATTCATACTAAACTCATATAATAAAACTATTGGGAGTTTTTATTATTACTATACATCATTTGTATTATGCTCCAGTAGACTGAGACCTACAAACTTTAACTGGTTTGCAGAGATCATGAAATTTTCCCTTTAAAACTCAAATAAATATGTGTTCTCTCTCCTAATAAGGTATTGATTATTCCTTGAATTCCCCGGGTGGCAAATCAATTAGCTGCTCAAATGCTAATCTAAAATCCGGTGGTTTAACCCCTGGATGAAAGTCCTGGTACTCTGCATCTGAAATTATTACAGCTCTAAATGCAAAACCCATCATTGGTGATTGGTGTCTCTAGGTAAAGTCTCAGTCAAGATCTCAGGTGAGTTCTTTTAGGCCTCATGGAGATCAGTCATCCAGAAAAGCAATCTATTTCAGGCTTGGGAACTCACTTGCTCACAGGTGCAGGATCCCATGTGTGGAGATCTTCATCTCTCAGTTAAATATCTACTGCATGTGTGCGTTCCAAACCAAAAAGCCTAACCCATTGCAGTTGAGCCCGTCTCAACTCAGTGACTTTGTAGGCCAGAGTAGATCTGTCCCTTAAAGTTTCAAAGACTAAATTTTTCCTCCTGTGGAGTGGCTGGTGAATTTGAACTGACAGTCTATTAATAGCTGAGTCCATAACCACTGCACCACCCAAGTTCACTGCATGTATCCATTTGGGGCCATTAATTCCAATTTACAGCAGCCCCATGTCACCAAGTAGAACTGCCCCATAGCATTTCCTAGGCTGTAATTTCCCAAGGGAGCTGTGGCCTACTGATAAGAAGCTGCAGTGCACTGCATTCTCCTTCTGTACATTTTATTGCCTCTATAAACCCGCTGGAGGGTCAGTTCTGACTCAGTGACATACAAAAAACTACAGTCTTCTCCCTTGGATTTGAACCATCATATTTTCAATAAGCATTCAAGTGCTTAATAAATTGCACCACCATAGCTCCTGAAGCTATCATATGTTGTTATGAACCATTGAATCAGAACTGACTCATAGCTGACCCTCCATTGGGTTTTCAGAAGCAGTAAATCGCATGGGAGGAGATTGTCCATCTTTCTTCTGCAGAGCAGCTCGTGGATTCGAACTGCATTCCTTTCAGTTGGCAATGCAGGTTTTTACCACTAGGCCACCAGAGCTCCCTAGAATTATTGTACACTGGTATATAGGAAAAAGGTGTTTTGTTGTTAGGTGCCAGCAGGTCAGCCTCCAAGGAGTCAAGTGCTGGCCAATCCTACATCATCCTCATGATCAGTTGGAAGTTGCATAACAGACTGTTTTGTTCTATAGCACTTTCCTTGGCTCATTTTTGGACACAGATCTCCACATCTTTTTTCTGAATCCCTCTTAGTGTCACAGCTCTACTGAAGCCTGTTCCACCAGTAGAAGGGTCGTGGTCACCCATGAGGTGCACCTGCCAGAAAGTGACCTGAGGCCTCCCACTTGAAAGACAAAAATTATACCACTGAGCCACCAAGGGTAGAGCAGTGAAGAGGTGAAAGAGCTGGCCAACATACACACACTTGTAAAAAGGAAGACCAACAATCAGAGTGGCTGCTAAGCTACACCTGTCAGTGTTACCTCAGAATGACTCTCTTTTGCTGACTTTGTGTTAAATTTCTGCTCAGATACATTGTTCTTCCAATAAATATTCAACTGCTACACAGATCCATGGTCCCTAATAAACTTTATATTATAGTCTGTTAGTGATTTATCATTAGTATAGGTTAACACTATCACCATGCCTGTTCTACACGCGCGCACACACACACACACACACACAGATTTTTTAAAAGCCACGATAAAACTCATCTAGCATGTTTTTTAAAACCTCATCTACATATAGGACATACTTCTTTCTACGTCTATTCCTTGAATCCAGTATTACTACATTTTTCATAATACCATCCCACCACTCTTCCAACTACATTCTACTCATTTTTTTCTAGTGTATTTTCAAGAGATTTTTAGGTGCACTTGGAACTTCATATGTATTCATTAGTAATCACTGCCATAGGCCATTCCATTTGATTTCTTTCTTTTTTTTTTTCTCAAAGGTAGTACTCATGAAGTATTAAAAGGCTAACAAAGACCTTGTTCTGAACTTTTAGTGGATAAACACAAGCCTCTGAGCCACAGGCTTTATCAAAATACCCACATGACAGCAATAGGGCATTAAGGGCCAACTCCTGATTTAACCTGGTGACTCTTAATAAGTGCCGAACAGAAGAGGAACTTGATTCTTCTTCAGCAACTGCAGTTTTTCTATTTCTGTGCCTCTGTCATTTTTGCTCTGGCTGGCACAGATAATTAAACACATAGCTGCTAACCAAAAGTTTCATTCTACACAGAGGCAACCCGGAAGAAAAGACAGGCAAGCTATCGAAAGGTAGCAGCTGTTGAAAACCCTGTGAACATAGTTCTTCTACCCTGACACAAAGGGAGTTACCATGATTCAGAATTAATTCACTAATACTTGGTGATTGATTGGTTGATTATTCTTTTGCCTGAAAACTTAAAAAAAAAAAAAAAAACACAACAAAGAAATAGCCTTCAAGTCTTCTATAAAGAAAAGATTTCCAGTTTGTATTCCCCACAAATTGGATGCTGTCGAATTGGTTCACAGGAACCGTGTGAACAGTGAATCTGAACCTTGCCTATCCAGTGCCATCTTCGTCATCTCTGGTACGCTCGAGCCTATGGTTACAGTCACTTTATTAATCCATTTTGTTGAGGATCTTCCTCTCTTTTGCTGATACTCTCCACCTTTCTAAGCATGATGTCCTTTCCCTAGCTTTTTAATATGGCTTGGGGCTTTTTTGTATTTGTTCCCTTTTTTCCTGCATTTCCTCCTACTCCATCCATTATATTCTGCTGGGATCCCTTTTGGAGAAGGACAGCAGTTTGTTTCCATAATGATTATAGCTGAGAAAACCCATATTGGTAACCGGGCACCATCTAGTTCTTCTGATCGCAGGGTTATAGATATTTAGGTTCATGAGATCCTTACTCTTTTGGACTAAATGTTACAGTACGCATCTTTGTTTTTCTTCCCTCCTCTTTGTTTCAAATGGAGAGGGATTAATGGCTGCATCTTACAGGGCTCCTGGGTCTACATATTTCTTAATTAGTGGAATTTTACTTACTTTCTATGGGTTCTAATGTCTCTATTTATTTGTTGTTAAATGTCCTTGAGTCGTACATGGCTTATAGCTACCCTATGAACGAAAGACCTGAATACTTGTATAACTTTCATCGTTTCTCCAACATCATAGAGTTTCTGAAGGCAAGCCATTTCACAAGTGGGTGCCACTCCTGCTTCCAAGCTTATTTTAATTGAGAAGCAGCACCAAACAGTGTTCAGCGTCACAGAAACCATGAGTTACCTCTATACAGCAGATGGACAGACCAGTGCTATACCACTTAGAAGAATGTTTGACCAAAACAATTAAAAGCAGGCATGAGAGCCACAGATTAAAATCACCCACCTTTGGCTTGGTAGCATAACTTTCTATCCTCTAGGCCAACAGAGCTCTCTCTATTAAATTCTAGATTTGTAAATACAAAAAGAAATACTTTTCTTAAAAATGCCATTACAAGGATTTTTTATTGTGCATAGTGGACTTTTAATAGCGTATCCCCTAGTTACAGGGTTTCAGGATGCTGCTTTGGAAATTGTTGGGAACACAAATTGTCGCTGGTAGGATTTTGTGGCTGTAATCCTTCTGAAAGCTCATCACCAGGCCTTTTCTTTGCCACACCTCTGGGTGCTTGACCTGTCTGTAGTAAGTAGTTACTTGTGCCACCTGGGAACATTTTCTCCCTGAGCTGGTTGTACTTCTAACCCAAAGGCAACATTTCTGGCAGTGTGAATTCACCAACTGCTTTGTGGGGGAAGGATAGATACATCTCTGTGGGATTCCCAGCTTCAGAAACCTGCAGAAGGGCCAGCTCTGAGTCTGTTCTGACTGGACAGCAATGAGTGAGTCATCACACTCTATTTGCGTTCTATTTTCCCCTCTGTTGCATTCTCCCTTTCTCAACTTTTAAAATTAATTACATACAGGATACAGATGTTTTCATTGTAAAATAGGGTGCAGATTTCTTCAATGTCTCCCCTTCCTCCTCATTATATACCTAGGTCTTTTGTGTATATTCTAAACAATGGTTGTTTTGATTTTTACATAGGAAAGCAGATTATATGTAGTGAGTTTGAGTTTTTTTACACAGTGTTCTGATTTATCCTGTCTTCCCCTCCTCCCCCTTTTTAAAGTGAAATTTTATTTCTCTTTTCATAACATCTTTTTTCCCTCAGGCAGTTTTTAATTTTTTTCTCCTTATCAGTGATTTGACTGATAATTGATGATATGCAGTTCAATGCTGACGTGATTTGTACAGTTTTCTTTACATTTCTTGTGTTTGAGATTCATTAAGCTTCGTGAATCGTTTTTATCAAATTTGGAAAATTTTTCTGCCATTGTTCCTTTCAGTTCTTCTTTCTCCTCATTTCTTTTATCCTGGAATTCAATTACACACTTACTGAGCTACTTGGAATTTTTTCTGCAATCCACTGTTGATCTTCATGTACTTTTTTACTTTAAAAAAATTATTTGTATGTCTCATATTGAGATACTTCTGCAACTGTTATTTCCACCTCACTGGTCTTTTCCTAAGGGAGCTTTGGTGGCTTAATCTGTAATTATTGTCCGTCCACCCTACCTAAATGCCCCACCTCTCCAGAGGTTCCGAACCACCAGCTACTTACTGCATGGGAGAAAGATGGGCAGTCTCTTCCCATGTAAATGAATTTCCTCAGAAACCCAATTGTGACTCTTTCACAGAAGTATGTGAGTGTTGTCTTCTTCAGTGGCTGACCTTATCCTTCTATATTTTTCCTCTAAGAAAATGTAGGGTTTTTATTTCAGAAAGCTTCATTTGGAGGTCTTATGATATCCATGTCTCCATTAGCCCTTCTGAACATTTAGAATACAGACATACCTTAGAGGTATTAACAGGTTCTATTGAGAACACAACCCTGCTTGCTAAAACTGCACTTGTTGCAGAGGGTCAAGGATTACAGCCTTCAATATGGATTAAGGCTCAATATCAAGAAAACAAAGATTCTAACCTCTGGGCCAGTAGGCAGCATCATTATGGATGGTGAAGAGATTGAGATTGTAAACAGCTTTAGTTTGCTTGGCTCCACAGTCAGGAAATTAAAAATGGGAAAGTGTGCTATTAGGGACCTCTCCAGGGTACTGAAGAGCAGTGGTGTCACTTTGGAGACATGCATGGTCACTTGCTATTCATCAGAGAGCTAGAGAGTGACAGGGAGGATAGAAGGCTAATTGATGCCTTTGAGCTGTGGTGTTGGAGAAGAGTATTGAATGTACCATGAACTGCTAAGAAAACAAACAGGTTCATCTGGAAAGGGTTAAACCAGGCTGCTCCTTGGAGGCAAGGATTCTGAAGCTTCGTCTGACATACTTTGGACATGTTGCAAGGAGGGACAGGTCCTTGGAGAGGGACGTCATGCTTGGAAGGGTAGAGGGACAGCACAGGAGGTGAAGATACTCTGAGGTGGATTGATTCAGGGACTGGGGTAATCGGGGTGGGGTGTCGGACACAGTGAGGTTGGCAAAGGACAGAACGGGGTTTATGGCTATTGTACATAGGGTCACTGTGAGTCGCAAACAACTTGATGGCACATAAAAACAACAACATTGAAAACACTGCAATAAAGTGAGTTACATGGAATTTGTAGGTTTTCCAGTGCATAGGAATCTCACAGAGTTGGAATTAACAGCAGTGATTTAGTCGACTGAGTATATGATGATGTTGTTATATGCCATTGAGTTGCCTGTGACTCACAGCGACCATATGAACAATAAGCTCTGAACCCTATCTTACCTGAGCCAGTCTCACTGACCCTGACACACCTATCCCTATTATCCCAGTTACAGTGTCTATCCTTCTTCAAGGACTAGTCCCGCCTCTCCATGTGACTAAAGTATGTGAGACAGAGCTTCAAAATCCTAGCCTCCAAGAAAAAAACTTGGTTTCACCCGCTCTAGGACAGACCTATTGGTTCTTTTGGCAGTCCATAATATGTTCATGGCATATGAAAAGTTTGAAACATTTCAAGAATTACCGAAATGTTCAGGGAGGAGTGATAGGGAATGGCAAAGGACACACTGACAAGATTAATCAGAACTGGCTTTGACAAGCACTGTGGCATTTGGACAAGAACAAACTGGGAGGAGGGTAGAGAGAGTGGTGCAGCGGTGAATGAATGGAAACCCAAAATCTCTGTAAATGTTTATGAAAATTAATAAAATATAATTATAGAAAAAAAAGAACTATAGATGATGGGGGAAAAATTGAAATTGTCAGTGATTTCATCTTACTTAAATCCACAATCAAAACCCTTGGAACCAGTAGTCAAATCAATAGGATTTGTCCTTTTGTGACTGAGATATTTCACTCAGCATCATGTCACCCATTTTGTATAGTGTTTCGTGAGTTCCTTGTTTTTCGGTGCAGCATGGTGTTCCACTGTGTGAATCCATCACAGTTTCTCTATCCATTTGTTTGTTGACGGGCGCTTGGGTGGTTTCCAGCTCTTTGCTGTTGTGAATGGGGCCGCAATAGACGTGGGTGAACATAAAAAAAAACAATTACCAAAATGTGACACAGAGACAATGGCTCCAATAGACTTGCTCAACATAGGATTGCCACAAACCTTCAATTTGTAAAAATAAATAAATAAATAAACAAACAAACAACCAAACACCCCAAAACCTAGTATCAGTGAAGCACAATAGAACAATGAAATATGTCCATGTAATTATACTAACGCTTTCCTATGTCTTTGCTAATTCTAATATTTGTCTTGGTTTTGATTGATTTCCTATCTAAAATAGATCACGTTTTTATGCTTCCTTAGAGACTATTAATTTGTGATTCAGCACCAGTTTTTGCTAGTTACTGGACTTTTTTTTTTATCCTACAAATATTCTAGAGTTTTAATCTATATTGTAATTAAATTTCTTGGAAACACAAT
Source organism: Elephantulus edwardii (assembly GCF_000299155.1). Classification (NCBI taxonomy): domain Eukaryota; kingdom Metazoa; phylum Chordata; class Mammalia; order Macroscelidea; family Macroscelididae; genus Elephantulus; species Elephantulus edwardii. Next base: position 9,951,008 of record NW_006399820.1, on the reverse strand, counting down.
TAGGTCTTAGTTTGTTGGTATTCTGTGGTTAATTTTGCCTAGGGCCTTAGGGATAAGAAACTTTACTATGATCCCAAAGGCACATGGTTCAAACCCACCAGCTACTCTGCAGGAGAACGATGGACAGTCTCCTGGAAGGTCAGCTTTGGATCGGTTCCAGCTTGGCAATCCTCAGCAACAGTGGTGGTGGCCTAGTGGTAAGGAACTGCACCGCAATCCAAAAGCTGCACGGTTCCAATCTACCGGCTGCTCTGAGGGAGAAGGATGGGTATTCTCCTCCCTTGTGATTTACTGCGTTTACATACCTGAAGGGTGAGCTTTGGGTCTGTTCCAACTTGACAGTACTCAAAGACAAAATTAAGGATGAAAGAAGAAGAACTGATACCTTTGAGCTGTAGTATTGCGAAAGAGTACTGAATATACCATGAACTACCCAAAAAAGCCCCAATACAAAACCAAATATGTTCTGGTGAAAGTGCAATCGGGGTGCTCCTTATAGGCACCCTTATAGGTGGTGAAAGTTCATCTCACATAATTTGGGCATGTTATTAGGATTGGCCAGTCCTTGAAAAAGACTAGAACTTTAGAAAATCAGAGGAAGGCCCTCAGTGACTGTAACATTGGGCTTGAGTATATTAGAGATGATGAACATGGCACAGGGCAAGGGTCATAGGATTGCTATAAATTATAGTCAACTCTGTGGCACATAACAACAACAATAATGAGGCAAGACCCTTCTGCACATTCTACAAGTCTATGGGTTGTTGTTTTGGTTTGTTTTCTGGCTGGTAGAAAGACATTCCTGGTCCTATAGAATTTCTAAAACGAATTTTCTGTTTCTGTTTGTTGTTATGTGCCATCTAGTCACTTGTGACTCATAGCAACCCTATGTACAATAGCCCTGAAACATCTCTATCCTGTGCCAACCTTATTGTCTCTGGCACACCTACCCTCATTACCCCAGTCACTGAATCAATCTTTTTCATCAAGAGTCCTCCTCTCTTACACAGTCCCTCCACACTTCCAAGCATAATATCCCTCACCAAGGACCTGTCCCTCCTTGCAACATTCCTAAAATATGTTAGACGAAGCCTCAGAATCCTTGCCTCCAAGGAGCAGCCTGGTTTCACCTTCTACAGGACAAACCTGTTTGTTCTCCTGGCAGTCCATGGTTTATTCAGTACTCTTCCCCAGCATCACAGCTCAAAAGCATCAATTCTCTATCATCCCTTGTTATTGTCCAGCTTTCTGACGATGGCAAGCAATTGCAAAGACTATGGCCTGGATCAGGTGCACCTTAGTCTCCACACTGATGTCGTTGCTCTTTGGTACTCTGGAGAGGTTCATGACAGCAGACTTTACCAGTGCAATTAGTCTTTTGATTTCTTGGCTATTTGTATTCCCTGTTCTCACATGCAGACACTGATCAAGTTATTAAGTTATCTGCTAAGTTATTAAGAGCGACCCTCTGCAGATTTCCAGGTTCTCTCTAAGCAGTTGTCTCCTCCCCTATACTGTGTCCTGTGAATCCAGCCTCTCTGCGGTTTCGAGAGTTGTGCTGTTAAATGAAAGGAAACACAATTTTTTAATCCACCAGCAGCCCTGCAGGAGAAAGATGGGCAATCTCCTCTCATGCAGTTCACAACTTCTGAAACCCACTGTAAAGTCCACCATTATGAGTAGTTTCTGACTTGATGGCAATGAGTTTGAATGCTCCCCGTACTTGGTTTCATCTCAACTCCAAGAGTTTTCCAGGCTAAGTTACTTTCTCCTGCAAGCCAACTGGAGTCTGTCACTACATGAAAGTTGAGTGAGAAGGAAAGCAGTACTTTTTGACTTTCAGCTATTGAATGTCTTTGACATAAAGCTTACATCTATGAGCTTCAGCCTTTATCATTTATATTTCTAAAGGTAACATTTTCTTACTTTAAAGAGGACTTTTTAGTTTCGTTTTTAGGTTCATAAATCTTTGGGAAATCGATTTGTCATGCTCCATCACGAAGGTGGCACTGTTCAGAGCCAAGTGCCCTGCCCATTGGAGCCAAACTAACATTTAAGCAAATGCTTCTTACCTGAGATTTAAGATTTTGACACTGCACTTCACTGTATCCTCAGGTCTGCCCCTGAACAGCAGCACTGGTTTTTTAGATTCAGACCAGAGACTCCAGCATATGTCAATGATAATTCAAGGGGAAAAAGTTCACTGAACAAGGAGGTTTTTGGGGTACCAATAATGAAACCACTGAATTGCAAACTCTCTTAAAGTAAATGTCAACCCCATAGTGAGAGATTCTAACTCTTCAGGGCACCTATAAGCTATCTTTTTACCCATGCATAGCTGAGGATATGAAAAGGCGTCTTTTCACTTATTTTCTGTGTATGACAGATTGTTAAGATGGATAGCTCACAATTGTGTCTATTTTTAAGTGTCTGTAGTCTTCAGGTGTAGGACTTTGATTTCTCAATGAAATTTTAGTGCTTTTTGATGAATAATATAGATATCCTTTCATAAATGTAAGGAACCCTGGTGGTATAGTGTGTATTGCAACATAGAGTTGCTAACTGAAAAGTTGGCAGTTCAAATCTACCAGGCTCTCCATGGGAAATAGTTAATCAGTCTATTTCTGTGATGATTTACAACCTCGTAAACCCAGTAGAGGGTCGTTCATTAGTGGAATAGACTTGAGAGCAGTGAGTTTGCCTAGTAGAAGCATAACTAAACTGTAAAAGAAGAAAAGACAAATTGACTTACTGCCTGTGTTGTAAATAAAGTTTTATTGGAATCATGCAAAGACCATTTGTTTATGCCTTTTATCTAACTTGTTTTTGTGGTACAAGGGGAGAGTTGAGTGGCTATGATAGAAGTACATCCTGCAAGACCCATAACATTTACTATAAGAACATTAATGGGAAAAATTTGCCAATTCCTCACTTACTGAGTTGGTAAATATTAAGACAAATAAATTTGGAAATGAATGGAAAGTAGAGATAACCTAAATAGTACTCTGGTGGGAGATCCAAGTATACTATTTCAGGGAGATCTGAAAAGCAGAATTAGCTCCCAAACTGCCCGTCACTGAATGTATTTTACATACTTTTACTGACATCCAGATTAGAAATTCAGATCTCTGAGGAGAATAACTTTTAAATTCCATTTTATATTTAAGATTTGCAATAATTTTAAACAAATACACGATATGGTTTTAATACTATGAAGAGAGTTAGCAGCTTTCTTTTATAGTAGCAACTGAATTACACAACTCTTTTCCTCCTGTTTTCTTTTTCTGTGAAGGCATATAAAATTTAGATTTTTTTTTAAGGGAATAATAAAACATTAAGGGGGGAGGGACTTGCTTCTTCTCATTTAGACACAAGCCATTTCACTGATAGAAAACTCAGCTCATTGCCATCAAGTCAGAACCAATGCCTAGTTGACCCGTTTCAAAGACTATAAATCACATGAGAGGAGATTCCCCAGCCGCCTCCCTCAGACCTGCTGGTGGATTCGAGCCGCCAGAGAGGCTCCTCATTTGGGTTAGCACAACTCTGTGGACGACGACGCTAGAGCTCCCTCACAGACATAAAGAACCATCTGTTTAATTTCTCAGTATTCAGAATATTATTCATTTTCTCTTACTTTTTGTGGGTGGTTTTAGGTCTGCTTAATTTATCAATCAGACCATGTCACTGAATTGTGCACTGTTATTTAGTATGTGTTTTCCTATGTGTATTTCCACTGATGAAAAAGAAAGGTATTCCATAAACAATTATTATTTCATAATTTAATAAATTATTACATTTCTTTTAGAGTAGTTTCAGGTTTACAGAAAAATTGGTCAGAAGGTACAGAATTCCTTTGAGTTCTCTTGCACACTGGTTCTCTTATTAACATCTTTTATTTTATCTGACAAATCAATATTGAGATGTTATTATAATACTGACACGTTATTATGAGCTGATGTCTGTAGTTACATTGTTGCTTTTGTTGTTGTATGTTGTTGAGTCACCTCCAACTCATAGCTATCCTGTGTACCATAGCTCTGAACCCTGTCCTATCGTGAGCCAGTCTTCCTGTCTCCAACTCATTAGGGTTCACTTTTTGAGTTGTATGGTCCCATCTCTTCGTTACTGTTGAGTCAAAACCAATTTGTTGCTGACCCTCCAGTCAGTTTTCTGAGGCTATGAATCTCATAGGAGGAGATTACCCATCTCTCTCTTTCAAGAAGCAGCTGACAGATTTGAACCACCAGAGAGATGACATCTTGGGTCTTGACAAATGCACAAATGTCAACCGTAACTGTATCTTATAAATTCATTCCTCTAAAAATGCCCCCTGTTCCACCTTGTCTCTAGTTTTTCCATCATGACAGACTCATACAACATGTAGCTTGTTTTGCCTGACATCCTCAACATTGGTTTAAAAAGCAGACCCACTCTGTTGAAGCCTATTCCAACTCATTCTGACCCTCAGTTGCATTTCCTAGCTGTGTGTCTTAAAGGAAAGTGACTACCTACCCACCTTTGTCCTGAGGAGCAGCTGGTGAATTCAAACTGCTGACCTTTCTGTTAGCAGCTTAATACATAATGCACTACACCACCAGAGGGTTTTTTCCTTTCAAAATCTTTTAAGATTTCTTTGAATTTTTCATAGTTTGCTAGCTCATATCTTTTGGTCCCTGAAAAGTGTGCCCTTGTACTGATATACTACTGCTTTGTTTGCACATTCTTTGTTATCTTGGTTGCTTCCAGTTTGAGGTAGGCAGGAATGAAACTGTTAGAACGATGGGCAGTCTCTCCTCCTATGCAACTTAGAGCCTCTGAAAACTCACTGAGAAGCCAGCTCTACTTTGAATGCATTTAGCTAAAGACCTAGGAGTACATTTGTTGCTTCACATAGCAAGATTGTGGTTAGCTTTTTAAGAGATTACAAGAATGTCTTCCAAAGTAGCTATGCCAGTTTGTTTTGTTGAATTTCATCAGTTCTTCACATGATTTGGATTTATGTGTATTACCACATGTATGTTTTGAAAACATCTCCCAGTCTGTGGCTTGTCATTTTAATCTCTCTCAACTTTTGTAGAACAGAAATGTTTAACTTCAGTGGAGACGAACAATAATTGTTTCTCTTAATGGGTCAGGCTTTTGGTGTTGTGTTTTAAAAGTCATCACCCAAGTGACCTCGATTTTGTCCTGTCATCTTCCGTATTATCTTAATGTAAGTGTGTGATTGATTTGAATCAAATCTTCTGAAGAGGTGAAACTTTTTCTCTAGATTCTTTTATATTTTTTTTTCACATAGATGTCCAGTTATTCCAGAACCATTTGTTGAAAAGATTATCCTTTTCTCCACTACTTTGCTTTTACTCTTTTGTCAAAAGATCAGTAGATGTGTATTTTTGTACAATTACAAATAACGCAATGCATAAATATAATTCTGATATACAAATATATTATTATATGTAATGCCAACTCAACACAACAACATATATAATAGAAGGAGTAAGAATCCCCAAGGCACACAGTTCCAATCTACTGGCTGCTCTTTGGGAAATGTTTGAGCGGGCCCCTCCCGTGTGATTTTTTTGCCTTGAAAACCCACTGGAGGAGCAGCTATGAGTCGTTTCTGATTTGATGATACACACAGTTATACATAATGTATGTTTCTTGTCTTTTCTTTCTTTTCTTTTTTTTTTTTTAGGTACTTCCCAGCCCAAGCTTATATTTGTTATAACTAACAAACCAATATTGAGTTATTACTATACTGATCTATTATAATACTGACACATTATTATTAGCTTATGTCCGTAGTTTACATTGTTGCTGTGGTTGTTGTTATATGCTGTTGAATCACCTCCAACACATAGCGACCCTATGCACCATAGCTCTGAACCCTGTCCTGTCCTGAGTCTTTTGCCTTTCTATGTATGTGTTTTAGATTCAGTTTGTTGATACCGCCTTTGCTGGAATTGTTAATGGGATTGTGCTGAATCTATAGAGCAAGTTGCAAAGTGTTGTTATCTTAAATCTTCCTACTCAGCCTCCGAAAACCTGCTGGAAGGTCAGCTGTGAGTCTGTTCTTGCTTGACAACAATGAGAGAGACCCATGATTATATTTGCACTTACTTATTTAGAGTTCTTTTTAATCAAGAATTTTTATCATTTTTCTTAGGATTTTCTACCTAATTGTGTTAGAGTTACATCTAAGATTTTTGTTTGTTTGGGGGTGCTAATGTAAATTATGTTGTGTTTTTAATGGCAATTTTTAAATTGTTTGTTGCTGGTATGGTATTTGTTTTCTTAAAATCAATATTCAATTAATGGAATAATGCCTCAGGTTAGAAAGAGAGTTTCAGCCCTATTCCAGCAACTATTGCTTCTATTATGTAAGTTCATCTGGTAATATAAAGTGTACTCTAAGCATATAGTGAGCATTCAACATTACTTGCTGTTAAATAAATATGAAAGGCTCTTAATAGGACACTTCTGGCTAAGAAAGGCTGACTATCATATATATTTCTCTCCTTGTTCTTGTGATAGTAAACTTTTTATTTTCTTCTAAACACTGGAAATGAGCGTGAATGAGAGAATTCAAGATTTCTGAAAGAGTTTTATTCAAGGACACAAACAGAGATAGCTGTAACCAAAGAAAGTTGATCTGTTCCCAAAAGCAGTGGGAGCTCCATGTGCCATCAAACCAGGGATCAAAGGAGTATTCATGGGGAGGTCTTTATACAGAAGAAATATCTGGAATCCAGGAATCTTTCCCCTCCGGTTTTCTCTTATTACTTTTGAGGAATCATCCCCAAATTGGACCAGGTCCCTTACTCAATCACTCCGCAAGAGCCATCAATTGACAAGCTCTGTCTGCTTTCATATAGTGCCCAGTCATAACCATATCACTGTCTTCTTACATATGAACTGACATGAAGGACTGTTAGACACTTGAGCAATGGCTACAGTGTTACAGAGGGAGGCCATGACTGGGGTTTTTTTTCTTATGGTGTGAATAGATGTCAAGAATGTAATTGTGTGTCCCCCAAAATATATGTTGTTGTTCTTATGTGCTGTGTAGGTTGCAACTCATAAGTGACCCTATGTACAATAGCCCTGAAACCTGTGCCAATTTTATTGTCTCTGACACACCTACCCCGGTCACTGAATCAATCCATCTCATCGAGGGTCTTCCTCTCTTGTGCTGTCCCTCCACCCTTCCCTGCATGACATCCCTCTCCAAGGACTGGTCCTCCTTGCAACATGCCCAAAGTATGTCAAACGAAGCCTAGAATCCTTGCCTCCAAAGAGCAGCCCTCTCCAGGATGAACCTGTTTTTTCTCCTGGCAGCTGTCCATGGTATATATGTATGTATGTAATGATATAATTGTGGGAGATATGTAATGAGACCACCACCACCCCCAGACTCAAAAAACAAATGGTTATAAGAGTAGAATGCAAAGCTTCCTAATCTTATCACAGCCCTACTGGGTAACAGTTTCTCTGCCTTCACTAAAACAAGAATTCAGCCAGAAAGCTTAGGCCAGATTAAAGAGGAAAGTGAAAGTCATCTTTGGTGAGACACTAGCCAGTGGGCCAGCCACAGAGCCACTAGGCACTCCACACGATAAAAGGCCACCTTAAATACAGTCAGCTTTTCAAATAGACCAGTGCTCAGATTTCGTCTCTCTCAAGGAGTGGCTCATTTTGGAGTTGCTGACCTTTTGATTACCAGCAAAGTTCTTTAACCACTGGACCAGCAGGGCTTGTCTGAAGCAACAACTGCAGCCATAAAGGGACACTCCAAAACTAGTCCAGCAGCACTGTAGTCACACCTCCTGAAGCTGACATCTCTCAAGCTCACACAGCCTTCACCACTGGTGCCGAGTGCTGTCATCATCACAGGTGCTGCTGAGAACGCCATTCTACATCTGTGGAGCATTGACTGCAGGTGCAGAACCCAAGGTGGATGTGTCTGTTCATCCTGGCCCGAGCAGCATCATGGCCCAAGCTCCAGGGATTTGGGAGAGTATTAGAAGGCTTCCGTTTTTACGGTATATAAATGGGTCTCTCTTCCATCCAAAAACCAAGAGGGAAATTCCCTAGATGTTGGAGGAAAGGTTTAGCAGTGGGGCAGCCCCCCAGCATGACAGACAAATGCCCACCTTGGACTCGAACCCCGATATAGAAAAAGAATATTGCACAACAACAGTGATGCCTAGCATTCAGAGTCTAGCGAAGTGAGATGGATTGGCATGGGACATTTTAATCCCTCGATCATATGATCTATTATGCTGGAGATGAAAAGGTGAGGAAAAACAGAGTCGCTTTCATAGTTAAAAAGGCCATTTCTAGATACATCTTGAAATACAATATTGTGAGTGACAGGATAATATCCATACACATATAAGAAGACCTTTTAATACCACTGTCATTCAAATTTATGCACCTACAACCAGAGTCAAGGAAGAGGATATAGATTATTTCTATCAACTGTTGCAGTCAGGAATTGAACATGCAGTAAAGATGTGTTAATAATAATGGGTGACTGGAATGCAAAAGCTGCGAACCAGGAAGAAGGATCAATAGTAGGAAAATAGGGACTTAGTGATAGAAATGAGGCTGGAGATACATAACTTTTATAAGAAACATAAGCACAGGCTATACACATGGATTTCACTTGATGGTATGTACAGGAATCATCTGTGGAAGGAATCATTGAAGAAATTCAATATCAGCAGTGAAAACTAGGCCAGGTGCTGATTGTGGAATAGACCATCAACTACTGATATGCAAGTTCAGATTAAAGCTAAAGAAGGTTAAATCATATCCACAGGAATCAAAATTTGACCCTGAGTCTATCCTCCATGAATTTAAAAACCAACTCAGGAATAGGTTTGAGGCCTTGTACACTAATGAACAAAGGCCAGATATAAGCTATGGGAAAATATAAAAAATAATGTTCATGAAGAATGCCAAAAGTCTTTACAAAGAAGGAAGGACCAAAATGGATGTCCGAAGAGATTCTGAATATTGCACTAGAGTGCCAAGAAGCCAAAGAAAAGGGAAGAAATCAAGAAGTTAAGGAGATGAATAGAAGATTTCAAAGGGCCGCTCAGGAAGACAAGGCAAAATATTATAATGAAATGTGCAAGGAGCTGGAGTCAGAAAATCAAAAGGGTCAAACTTGCTCAGCATTTCTTAAGCTGAAGGAACTAAAGAACAAATTCAAGCCACGAGTTGCAATGCTTAAGGATGCTATGGGCAGAATAGTGAATGGTTCAGGAAGCATTAAAAGAACATAACAGGAGTATACAGAGTCATTGTACCAGAAAGAATTGGCTGACACAGAAGAATTTCAAGAAACAACATGAGCAAGAGGGAATGATGATGGAGGAAGTTCAAACTCCTTTGAAGGACTTGGCAAAAAATAAAGTCCCAGGAATTGATGGAATACCAGTTGACATATTTCAGCAAACAGATGCTCACCAAGTTATGCCAAGAAATCTGGAGGACAGCTACTTGGCCAACTGACTGGAAGAGATCCATATTTATTCTCATTCAAAAAAAGTTGACCCAACAGAGTGGGAATTATCAAACAGTATCACTAATATCACACAATAGCAAAATCCTCCTGAAGAGTATACAGAAATGACTGGAACAGTACTACCAGAAATACAAGCTGGTTTTAGAAAAGGTCATGGCACTAGAGACATTATTGCCAGTGTCAGACGGATCTTGGCAGAAAGCAGAGCATACCAGAAGAATGTCTGTCTGTGTTTCATTAACTCTGCAAAGGCATTTGACTGTGCAGATCACAACAAATTGTGCCTAACCTTGAGGAAAATAGGAATCCTAGAACATTTGATTGAACTTATGCGAAATCTATACTAGGACCAAGAGACAGTCCTCAGAACACAGCAAGGAAACACTTCATGGTTCAAACTCAGTAAAGAAGTATGTCAGGGATGCATCCTGCTCTCATACCTTTTCAATCAGTATGGAGAACAGAGTATTCAGGAAGGAGGGCTTTATGAGGAGAAATGTGGCATCAAGATTGGAGGAAGACTCATCAACAACCTATGATATGCAGATGACATAACCTTGCTTACTGAAACTGAAGAAGACGTGAAGCACTTGCTGCAGAAGGTCAAGGACTGTAGTCTGCAATGTGGATTGAAGCTCAATATCAAGAAGACAAAGATTCTCACCACTGGGCCCATTGGCAGCACTAGGACAGGTGGAGAAGAGATTGAGGCTGTTAGCAATTACAGCTTGCTTGGATCCACAGTCAACACTCTTTAACACCAGCAGTCAGGAAATGAAAAGATGAATTGTATTGGAAAAATCTGCTGCCATGGACCTCTCCAGAGTGCTGAAAAGTAGTGATGTCAGTCTAGAGACAAAAGTGTGCTTAATCCAGGCCATAGTTTTCTCAATTACTTGTTATGCTTCAGAGAGTTGGACAATGACTGAGAATGACAGAAAATTAATAGATGCCTTTGAGTTGTGGTGCTGGAGAAGAATCTTGAATATACCATGAGCTGCCAAGAAAAGAAATTGGTCTATCTTGGAGAGGGTGAAATCAAGTCTCTCCTTAGAGGCTATGATTTTGAAGCTCTGTCTACATACTTTGGGCATGTGGCCGGGAGAAGGACATTCATGCTCAGAAGCATGGAGGGACAGCGCAGGACCCCAGATGAGATGGATTGATAAGAGTATCTGGGGCAATAGGGGTCGGAAATAGTGAGGCTGGCTCAGGAAAGGAAAGTGTTCAGAGCTGCTGTACTAGGGTCGCCATATGTCTCAGGCAACTCCACGATAACAACAAAAACATATCTATATTGGTTGTTTTTTATTTAGGCCTTTTGTTTAAACAAGAGTCAACAAGAGCTTGAGGAGAGCCTTTATATTTAAAGTCGGTTGTTACTATATTTTGGAGGAAGATTCTTCTAAGTGGTACGGTACTCTTCTGTTAATTTGCTGTACTGAGGTAACCTGGGTTTACTGTGATGCTGGACCTTGTACCATTGGGATGTCACACGCCATAACGATTATGCATGATGGACAGTGTTTGTGGAGCTCCCAATTTAAGAAAGATTTGGAAGCACGAATGGCATCCACTTGCTAACCAACATGCCTCTGGAAACTGTGAACTTTGATAAATGACAGTAGTTATAGAAAAGCTTCTGGCTTTTTGTTCATAGTCATGCTTGACCTGACAGCAGTCAACAACTAGGAAAATCCAAGCATTGACAGAATATCTAATGTAATGGAGAGTTTTAAAAAGTTGAGGATATGGTGACGGTAAACTGTACTACCACACAAGAAAGACAATGGAAAACTAAGCAAAACAGGACGGCAACCAGAGGATATATAATCTCAGTATCATGGCACATGGCTGTCATACTTGACTCTGTGGTGAATAGCATCAGTATAGCCATGCCAGCAATTTATTTTGTGTTTTTCCCTCTATATATAATGAAAATAATGTTGTAACTGTTGGGAAAGCATACCAAAGAGATGTGTTTGGTATCACTGAAGGAGCTTAGTACATTAAAATGAAAACAGGGTCATCAGAATCAGACTCCCCTCAAGGCAGTGAGTTTTTGGGTTTTAGGCAAGGAATCACTGTGTGAGCATACTACTTAGAGAAAAAGGTGAACATGCTGGAGTAGGAAGACTCATCAACAACCTACATTATTCAGATGACACAACCTTGCTTTCTGAAACTGAGGTAGATCTAAAGTGTTTGCTGCAGGAAGTCAAAGACTATAGTCTTCAATATGGATTGAAGCTCAACATCAAGAAGACAAAGATTCTCACCACTGGGCCAGTTGACAGCTTTCTTGGCTCCACAATCAACAGTCTTGACACCAGCAGTCAAGAAATCAAAAGACACATTGCATTAGGTAATCTGCTGTCAGGGACCTCTCCAGAGTACTGAGAAGCAATAATGTCAGCCTAGAGACTAAGGTGCACCTGATCCAGACCGTGGTCTTTGCAATTATTTGCTGTGCATCGGAGAGCTGGATAATGACTAAGGATGACCAAGAAAGAATTGATGACTTTGAGTTGAGGTGCTGGAGAAGAGTCTTGAACACACCATGGACTGCCAAGAAAACAAATAAGTCTATCTTGGATAGGATGAAACCATGATTTTCCTTGGAGGCTAGGATTTTGAAGCTCCATCTCTCATACTTTGGGCACGTAGCCAGGAGGAACCCATCCTTGGAGAAGGACATCATGCTCGGAAGGGTAAAGGGACAGCACAGAAGAGGAACACCCTAGATGAGACAGATTGATACAGTAACTACCGCAATAGGGGGCAGGTGCATCGGAGTTAGTGAGACGGGCTCAGGACAGGGCAGGCTTCAGAGCTGTTGTATATAGGGTCGCTATGAGTCACATACAACTTAACGATGGCACATAACAACAACCACAAACTATTTCACAGCTCATTTCTATTTTATTTACCTTGACTCTTTTTTTTTTTTTTTAAGACTGGGTCCTGTGGCAGTATGTTGTTAGTTAAGGTCAAGTCCCACCAACTCATGATAACAAGAAAACATTCCTCGGTCCTGTACCATCTTCACTTTATGAAATTTTGAGATCATTGTTTCATAGTGCCTTCCCATCTAGGGAACTCATCTTCTAGCACTGACAATGTTTTACTGTTATCTCCAGGTCTTTCTTGCTAGTCTGTCTTAGTCTAAAGGTTCTACTGATACCTACCCACCATGGGTCACTCTTAGTGTCATAACCCCCAGGATTCAGCAGTGTGTGGTACATCTGGTTTTCTGTTTCAGCAGATTTTTTTGTTTATGTTATATTTAAACTTGGAAGTAGCCCTGATGTCACAGTTGTTTAAGTGCTTGCCAGTGAACCAAAAGTTCAGCTCTTAAAACCCACTAGCCTCTCAATGGGAGAAAGGTGACAGTTTGATTCCACCCCATAAAGACCACAGTGTAGGAAAACCCATGGGACAGTTTTGTGCTCCATCACCATTGAGTCAGAATCAACTCCTGATTGCAGTTTTGACTTTTCTGAGTGCTTTAGATTACTTACAAAGCATCAAATGATAGCTGATCTAAACACATATCCCAACAACTAGTGGTCCTTAAAGATAAAGCTAGAACTCAGTCATAGAACTTGGATGACAGTTTAACTGACTCTCCTCTGAACAATTAGAAACAAGTAGTAAGTAGTCTGGGGTAGGGAGCTAGGGCTCACCAGTGTGCTGTCTACCCAGTAGGTCTTTACTATGGCTGTTCAAGGAGGCCTATGCTGATTATAATAGTGTGCTTTCATAGCAGGTCATCATTGTCCACTGTGCATTTCACGTTTGCAATGTAAGTATAGACAAGCCATGTGTAACTGACTAGTGGCTACTGTATTCAAAGCACAAGTTTAGCTGAGAAATTTTCTTTGAGGAGTTAATTACTGACGCTTAGCAACTGATAAGCCATTACTTGTGTAACCAAATTCTAGCAGATGATTTGGAAATTATAGGCACATGCCTCAATAATATTTCAGATTCCATTCCAGGCTGCCACAATATAGCAATAAAGTGAGTTTGCTGATTTGTTTGTTTTACTCACTTTCCCTTGGACAGCCAAAAGAACAAATAGATGTGTCTTGGAGAAAGTGCTGCCAGAATGTTCCTTGGAGGAAAGGATGACAAAGCTTTGTCTCACATACTTGGAACATGTTGCTAGGAGAGATTATTCCTTAGAGAGGGGCATCATTCTTAGAAAATTATTGGTGGATAATAGATAATAAGCCAGAGTGAATACTACTAGTATGAAGGTACAATAGTCCTGATGAATGATAACCAAGACTGCATTCTTGGAGGGTCAGCAAAGGAAAAGAAGACCCTCAACCAGAGGGCTTGACACAGTGACCGCAGCAATGAGCTCAAGGGGGTCAAAGATGGTGAGGCTGTACAGAATAAGATTGTCCATAGTGTCTCTATGAATTATACTTGACTCAGCAACAAACAATGGTCTGTTGATGGAGCTCTGATGATGTAGTCCATTGAGAGTTGTTCTGCTAATCTGTTGATCTTTCCACAAAAGATGAACAGTTTTCTCACACATTCAAATTACAGCCTTGGAAACCGAATAGAGTCAGCTATGAGTCACAGCTGCCTAGTTGACAGTGAGAATGAATGAGTAAAAGTTAAGTTTGCACTTTGTTTTAGTCTATTGAAATAGCTGGGAGGTGTAGTCCACTATATGCTGGGCTACTAACTAAAAACTCCCCGGTTCAAATCTACTTGCTGCCTTTTGAGAGAAAGATGGGCAACCTCCTCCCATAAAGATTTACAGCCTCAGTCACTGATGGAGGGTCACCGAGAGTCAGAACCAATTCGAGGGCAATGTGTTTAGCTTTTGGTTTGGGGTCGCCTGCCAAGTTTGCAGAAGCATTCTGGAAACGTTGAAGATATTATGAAGATTAACAAAATGTAACAGGCACATGAAGTGAACACATGCTGTTGATAAAAATGGTACCTACAGACTTGCTTGACACAGTAATGCCATATACTTTCCATTTGTAAAAAAAAAGGGAGGGAAACCAATCAGTACTTACTGAAGTACAGTTATAAGTGGGTTTCTTTTAGGAATCTCCTTGTTAGAACATTCCACCTTGAAATGAGCCCAATTGCTATCTAATTGTCTAGTTGATACTACCTCTCTTGTCTTCACATCAAGCATATAACACTTAGCACTCAGAAGTCATTTGTTTAATTATATGCTTTATCTCTTAGACTCTGTACCCCAAAAAGGCAAATCCATCTCTAGCTTGCTTAGTCTGTGTTCCCTAAGCCCAGTGCCCTGTACGTGGAAGGTATTTTGAGGGGTGTGGGTGTTCCACAATTAAAACAGAATTTAATTAAAAATGGATGAGAACTCACCTGTCAGATTTGTTGGGAAATTAATACTAGTTGAAAGCAAGATGAAATGTTTGCAATACTGGCTCTTCTGATCTTTGGTAGTGTCCAGCTGTCTGTGTTCTTTCTTTTATTGAGTGGTCACTTACCTACAGAAACCCAGGCTTTGTAAATAGAAAATAGAATATGCAAAGATAAACGAGTAAAAACTCTCTGCCTTTAAGGAAATGTGAATCAGATAAGTCACTTTTTCAGTGTATCTAGTAGGTGTTATAATAGAAATAGACACAGTGTTCAGAGAGCACAAGGAAGGGGATGCAGCCCAAATCAGAAACACGAAGGGCTGAAAGTAGACACTGGGGAGAAGTGGATTTCACGTCCATGAACTGAGCTGTGTTCTTACTGTCTGGTCCTATGACTGACACATACACTGGATGAGTGGATATATGGACAGAGTGGCTCCAGGGCCTAATCCTAAAGGATCATTAGATTTACCCATCTGAGGGTAGAAAGATGGTCATTTGAGATAAAGAGTCGGGAATAACAAGTTGGTAATGAGATGGGACAAAAGTAGCAAGAATTGGGGTGTGCACGTAGCATTTGGCAGAGCCAGATCACAAACTATCTCGCTTCTTGTCATGGGACCAGTGAAGAATGATTTGGGTTTGGTATTTTTTCCCCTCTTTATTATAGGCAAAGCGAAGGCTGGAGCTGGGAGAAAGCGGTCATCAGTACCTCTCAGATGGTTTAAAAACCCCTAAAGGCAAAGGAAGAGCTGCACTACGAAGTCCAGATAGTCCAAAAAGTAAGAGCCCTTTCATCTCTTTCCTTATTCTCTCTGGTGTTAGTAATGGATTAAATGGCAACTCCCCGACCCCAATATGTGTTGTAAATCCTAATGTCTATGCCTGTGGTAAACAATTTCAAACTTCGAGTTGCTGCTGAGAAATGTTATGGGCAACATATCAAATGATCAAGGAAGCACTGAAAAAAGATCAGGGAAATACACAGAATCATTGTACCAAAAAGAATTGACCAACACTGAATAATTTCAGTGAGTACCATATGATCCTTGGAAGGAGGAGTGGCATCCACTTCCGTAATAGCTTGCCTCCGGAAACCCTATGAACCTGGAGAGAGGATGAAAGGCACCCAAGTATCAAGGACTCTCCTTCATAGGGTAACTGTGAGTCACCTGCAACTCGATGGCACTTTACAACAGCAGTCATATGATCAAGAGCCAGTGATGATGAAGGAAGAAATTCAAGCTACACTGAAGGCATTGGCACAAAATAAGGCCCCAGGAATTGATGTAATACCAATTGATATATTTCAACTAACACATGCAGTCCTGGGCATGTTCACGAGTCTGTGCCAGGACATCTGGAAGACAGCTCCCTGGCCAACTGACTGGAAGAGATCCATATTTATTCCCATTCCCAAGAAAGGTGGTTCACAATGTGGAAATTATCAAACAATATTGTTACCATCACACACAAACAAAATACTGCTAAAGATCATGCAAAAGCAGTTTGGCGCTTCCTCAGAAAGCTGAACATAGGTATTTCATATGCTCCAGTTATTCCACTACTTGGAATATACACTGAGAAAATGAGAACTGAGGCATAAGCAGAGATTTGTGCACCAGTGTTCATAGCAGCGTTATTCACCATTGCAAGAACATAGAAACAGCCCTAATGTCCAGCCACAAATGAAATGCTTAAAAATTATGATACATTCACACAATGGAATACTATGTAACAACACGCAGGAACAATTATTTTTGTAAATTATTACCTAACTTGGGAGGGACTGGAGAGCACTATGCTGAGTGAATTGAATTAACAGTTTCACAAGGATAAATTTTGTGTAAAACCATTACTGTAGAATGAGTATAAGGACTCAGGAGGGGTGGGAGAGTTTGGAGGCAGAGGGATGAATATGTGCAGGGGAAGGGGGAATTAATCATGAGGTTGTACAATTTGATGGGTAGAGGGTGAAGGATGTTGAAAGAATTTGTTCTTGAAAACAATATATTTGAATTTTGTAAATAAACTAGTAGAAAATTTGAAAAAAAATATGGGAGCTGGGGTAGGACAGCACAACTCCTTACCCTAGAGCTCCCTACTTTGGGCAGATTGTTAGAAGAGGCTGTATCTTGGACAGCGACATCATGTGTAAAGATGGAGAGATAGCAAAAGAAAAAAGACTCAATGGGATGAATTGACACATTAACTGCTGCAACGGGCCCAAATGTGTCAGAAATGATGAGGATGGCACAGGATAGGACAGGGTTCAGATATGTTGTTCATAGGGTCTGTATGAGTCGTATTTAACTCATTGGCACCTGACAGTTACAGCATGCCTGTGGTTTAAATCCTCTTTGACAATGGGTTGTCTTTGTCACATTGGTGAGAGAGGATTAGTGTAGTCAATCATGAGTCAGTTTCCTTTTTTTTAAAGATATAACAGAGACTGAACAAGCATAAAAGCAGAGATAGAATTTGGCACCCAAAGCGTAGCAGGGGTTTGGAATTGAATAATGAGACAAGTTTTAAAGTGTTTAATAGTAAAAGCAGAGTGCTGTCGTGGCCTACTTGGTAGGGAATTAAGCTGGCATCCCAAAGGTAGGCTGTTCAAATCTGCCAGCTGCTCAGTCTCCTCCTATGCAGTTTACAGCCTCTGAAAACCTGCTGGTCAGTTCTGACCCCACAGCTAAGAGTTGTATTGTTGAGCAGGAAAAGCTTGGATTACTTTGAAGAGGCTGTTTACAGATCACAGACATCAGTAGTGCTTCTGCAGAGGCCCTAGCAGGAAGCGAGGATAGCTATAGAGAAAGTCTTTGTGGTCTTAGGGAATACATGGTGCCAACAGTAGAATATTGCTGAAACTGTGAACATTAGCTGTGCATCTGGTGAGACTTTTTAAAATAAAATTATGAATATGAGCTTGGACAGCAGAAGGAGTGTGTTGGGAAGCAGAACTTGTGGTGAAACTAGGTATATCATGTATGAGATGGCAAAGCAAGATCTTCAGGAATCACCTGCTTTCTCCTTTGTACTTGCAATCAAATGCAAATGGAAAGAGGAGGACTTAAACATTAACTGTACAAAATAAAATTAGTAACTGTACAAAAAAAAAAGATACAGGAAATTATTTTTTATAAACTAAAAGCAATTGTTCTAGAGTGTTTGTCAAAAACCTAGCCATACCTTTTTAATGGACTATTTCTTGTGTGCTGGCTTTTGAGTTTAAGGTTGGACCTACCCAACTGCCAGCAAAACACCCTATCAGCTTAGCCTAGAGACAGCATAGACAGAGAAAGCGAAGAATGTGGTCGGCCTCTTAGAATTCTACAGGCATGAAACAAACCAGAGGAGCTGTGTTTCTTGTCTTCCCAAAAAAAGAAAAGTCCATCCCTGGAAGCACTCAGGGATTAGCAGAACTGCTGGTAGACCTTCTCCATTCCAAAGATTGGTATTATGGTCTCCTGAGTATAGCGATTTCCAAAATAGACCAGCAAAATGGGACCACCATCCAAAACTGAAGGAGCGGGGCCTGAAGGGGCTGAGGAGTAGAGTCATCATTCAGATGGTCTCGGAGAATGGGGCTACTCAAAGCCCAGAAAGCAGAGCCACCATTCAGCTAACATAGGCGGTGAAGCTCATGGACCTGGGACCTCCGCCCAGAAACCAGAGTATGTGGTCAACACGCGGGGTCGGCAGTGTGGAGGCCATTGCCCAGATAGTCTCAGGGAAGATGGTATTCTTTTCAAGCTTTCAGAGCTAGTCAAAATTATTCTCCTGGGTTTGGGACTTACTTCTTTACGTCCAGTATCTTCCATTTGTACTGAAAGTGTATACCTTGTACCTGTTTGACCAGTTTACTTTGGAAACAGATAATTTGTAGTTTAAAATTCACAGACTCAGATATAAAGAATTTTCCCTCAAATAGAATATATCTAACGTCTCACCCTTATTTGATTTAAATTCTTCAGATGAGTGTTCAGGCCTAGAGTTTATTTAAGACTGTTGGCATAATTTGATGAGTGTGTTCTGTTTTCCATATGGAAGGGCATGAAAGTTGGGAGACCTGAGGTTAGAATGAACTGAACTGTGTTCTTACAAATTTTATGTTTTGTGGCCTGTGGTTATAAATCCACTGGAGAATGGTTGTATTAATGAAACAGGATAATGTAGGGTATATCTTGAGTCAGTCTCTTTTGCAATATGAACAAAATTAAACTCAAGCCTGCAAAGAGATGGAAAGAAGAAATCACAGACTAAATGAAGATTAGCCAGGACCAGAAGCTCAGAAGAAATAAGAACCTGACTCTAAAGCCAACAAAGATGGCACACCTTCCAATAGAGCTGGTGCCTTGATTTCAAATGTATAGTATCCCAAACAGCAAGAAAATAAATGTTTGTTAAAGCCATCTACTATTACAGCAGCATTAGAGAAGTCATTGTGGGATCCCCAACTTTCAAAGCTTGTGACTAGAAGAATGTCAAGATGTAAATTCTTTTTTCAGCATGCTTTGCTCTTTAGCATCCCTTTCGCTGCCCACCCAGAAAATCAGTACAATGTCTGCAGACACTTACCTGGTCACTCAGCTTCCTCAGTATGGGCAGTATTGAATGTGATGCGTAAATGTGTGATGTTTCATTTCAACTCAGAATACAAGCTGTTTGCTAGCTCTATAGAATGAAATTTCATTTTAACTTTCCTTAATGGATCCGCATTTAGAATAGAAGGAGAACTGAATCTATAAGAGGCAGCAATGTCTGCTGTGACCTAAATCTCTAGCTCAGCTTACGGGGCATTAGGAATTGATTGCAAGTAATAAATTACAGCTCGTTTCACTTTCCATACAACATCATTGCATTGGGGGGGAGGGGGCAGAAAAGTAGGTTAGAAATACCCACATAGTTTCTTTTCTTTCTTTTTCATGAACAGAAATGAATTATTACACCTGTATTCTCTCTCCTTTTCCTGGGGTTTATGCATTCTGGCCATGCATACCTTGTGTCAAACGTAAAATTAAGCATGATACTAAATAAGGAAGTCTCATTCATGAGAGATGAAGAGATCTACTGGGAAAACATTTCCAAGTGCTTGCCATCCAAATGAAGCATTATCTGAAAAGTTGGTGAACAGGTTAAACACAAAGATTTATTTGCAGAAACACCTCCCCCAATCAAAAAAATTAAAGAAGCATGCAAGGCTGGTTACGATGTGGCAGGTTAAGCCCCCACATGGTGCTGGTGCTCTGAGACCACAACACCTTTTCATTTATTCAGCACATATTTTAGAGTACCTGTTATATTTGAGATACTTCACTAGACCAAAAGAGTAGAGCACACTCAAACAGAAACTGCTGAGAACTTCAAAGAATGGTGCTTTGATCCAACACGGGGAATTTTTAAACCTTTTTCTGATCGTGCAGTTCCATAGCTTTGTCTATAACTTGCCAAAAGCTACAGCATCCATGGCTTTGCTTCAGATACTAATGCTTGGCCTGCAGTGGGAGGTGGGCTTGCTTAACTGCAAAGACATCTTCATTTCTTTACCTCTTCCCCCTACCCCCCACCCGCTCGGTTTTTTTTCTTTCTTTCTTTCTTTAAGCTCCAAAATCTCCCTCAGAAAAAACACGGTATGATACGTCCCTTGGTCTGCTCACCAAGAAGTTCATTCAGCTGCTGAGCCAGTCACCCGACGGGGTCTTGGATTTGAACAAGGCAGCAGAGGTGCTTAAAGTGCAAAAGCGAAGGATTTATGACATCACCAATGTCCTGGAAGGCATCCACCTCATAAAGAAGAAATCTAAAAACAACGTTCAGTGGATGTAAGTATGACCCACGGACTCCCCGCTCCCTGTGTCTAATAGGATACTCTCAGACTGCAAAAGTTTTCCTCAGGGCTGTGTCCACACTCATTTCCTCTCCACTCTCTTCTGTCATTTTCTTTTGCTTTCTCATCTCTTCGCCTCAAATTTGTGAATCTTTTTTTTTTTCAAAAATAGACTTTCTACTTATATTCTTTGCTTGATAAAAGAGTTTATGTTTCATTGATAAGAGGATTCTTGCATAAAACATTTGGGGCTTGGATTTGGGACCCAAATGTAAGCTAGACTGCTCCTCTATTGACTTGTGTGTGTTGATGTATCTTAGGTTTGTCTTTAATAGGAATTTAGAAGTTGAGGTACATAGATCATCTGTGTGCGTATGCACAGTCACACAAGCCTGCTTCGTTACCCATGGTTATAGTAATAGACTGATTCATTTTTCTGTGTAGAGTAAGACAAAATGTAAATGCCTCCATATCTTTTATAAAGCAGGCTGGTTAACACTTATCATCTGTATCCTTGTATGATTAATTGAATATGTAATGTCAGTTATGAATCCTATACAGAGCATCTAAACAGCTATATTTTATACGCATAGTACTAAATTAGCATTATTAGAAGACCTAACCCAGTCATGGAATGGCTTGTGCAAAATGCCATTTCAACTGTAACAGTACAAACAATTTTTATATTTTATGACAATCTGATAACCCATCTACCCTAAAAGATTAGAGAAACCTATTAGGAGCTCTAGTGGCAGAGGCCATAGAGAGTTACGCTGCTAACCCAAAGGCCTCTGGTTCGAATCCACAGCAGCTTCACAGGAGAAAGATGGGCAATCTCCCATGCAGTTTACAGCCTCTGAAAACCCAGTGGAGGGTCATCTATGAGTCGGTTCCAACTCGACCGACGGCACTGAGTTTTGGTGGGTTTTTTGTTTTGTTTTTGAGACTGAATATCAGTCCTTATTCTTGCAGACAACACATGTAACTGTATTCTTTACATCTCTCCTTTTTAGTTGTTGGTGTACAACCCTCAGAAATTGCTTGAGCCTTTCATACATTTTTGGATAATTTTTTCTTAACCATTCTTTTCTATTCTCTCTCCTCACTCTCTCTGGAATATATGGGCAAGGAGAATATCCCTCCTTTTGCCCTTTGAATTTGACGTTTCTAAGAAACTGGAGAAAAAGTGCAAACAGCAGTGTCTTTTTACTTTATTTCTAATGATATGGAATGTGAAGGACTGTATTCATGGGGCAAAATGTGCATAAGTATTCTCATTCTAATACTTGTCTAATAAGCAGTGTGACCTCTAATAACAAAAGGGGACCTGTGCCCAAAGGCCTGTTTCTCTCCCCTCCCCTCTCCGCCCCCCGCGATGGCCTCTCCTGAGCAGCCTTGAAGGGTCTGTGTTTGGATTCTAGGGGCTGCAGTCTCTCTGAGGACGGGGGCATGCTGGCCCAGTGTCAAGGCCTGTCAAAAGAAGTGACCGAGCTCAGTCAGGAAGAGAAGAAACTAGATGAACTGATCCAAAGCTGCACCCTGGACCTCAAACTGTTAACCGAGGATTCAGAGAATCAAAGATATCCTTTATAAGACTACCTGTTCGCTGGGAGTTAATGCCTTCGAGCCCATTTCCAAAGCTAACACAGTCCAGAGTAATCAGGGTAGGATGTTGCTCTGGTTTCATGCAAATGAGCATGTATTATGTGTAAACCCACTTAGTTTTGCCTAAGAAGTCAGTGTTTATAAGCTATTCATTGGACCGGTTCATATCATATTTATTTTGATAGCCAGGTTGGAACTGTTTTTTAAAGCATTTTATTCATGTGTGGTTGGGACATATGGAGACGCTCATAGCGTAAGGGCATAATATTATAAGACTAAGGTGTCTGTATTAATATTAATGACAACATTTAGCAGATTCCTCTTTGGCTTCCAGATTTTTGGTGGGTGTTAGCTGTCACTGTTGAGGTTCTCACATTCTATTTTCTTTTCATCAGATATTGTAGCAGTTGGAATCTGTTGAATCTGTCTGTGGTCGAAGGGTTGGAAAAGAGTATAGAGGAAAACACACTACAACATTTTTAAAGTGCTTTATGCTGAGTCTCAACACCAAAACTGATTTTTTGAGTACTCCATGACCTGAGAGAACCTCTATTCATCTGTTCATCTACAGACATTAGCTGTTGGAGGTTTAACAAGAAAGAAAGAAAGAAAAACTGTTTGGGGCTGAGGGTCTCAGCTTGTTGGTGACCGTCTCAGGAAACTTGTTCTTCATTTTTTTAATGACCAAAAGTAGAAAGAGAGAGTGGAGTCTGCTGCTTCCTTCTGTAGAAGAGAAAATTTTGCACATATTCATAATTGTTAATAAGAGAGAAAACTAATATTTTAACTTAGCCCATCTCTAATATTTGTTCCAACCTTCTGATTCTAGATTGGCCCTGGCCATTTTCTTCTAGCATGTCATCTCTATTAAACTTTCCCAGAGGGGAGCTCTGGTGGCCTAGTGGCAAGAAACTGCACTGAAATCCCAGAGGAATATGGTTTGAATCCACCAGACGCTCTGCCGGAGAAGGAGGCGCAATATCCTCCTGTACCAGTCAGATCTGATTTGACGGTACACGCACACAAAATAATGATAAAAATTTAAAAAAAACAAAAACAAAAAACTTTCCCAGACACGATGGAGACAGTGACTAAATGATAGTTCAGTATTTTAAACCTGCTGTCTTAGGATTCACTAAAGAAACGACGACAGTAAGATACATGTGTATGTAAGAAAACAGAGATTTATTGAAAGAACTGGCTTGAGCAAAGTTGGGGTGTAGGGAGAAATGTCAAGTCCAAAATCTACTGATCAAGGGACAGGCTGAAGATTCCTCCAGTGTTGAGACACAAATCCATATGTCAAGCCTGGCATATTTTCTGTTTATAGTTTAGGAAAAGAATACACCCCAGAAAAACATGCCTTGTTTGCCTTTATGACCTTCAGGTGATTGGATGAGGCCCACCTGCCTGTTGGGTAATCTGCTTTTCATAAGGCCAACTAAATTAATTATAATGAACTATTTACTAGGTATCATAGCCTAGCCAAGTGAACATATAAAATTAAACATCACACCTGTAAGTTTTATTTTTCTGTTGGCCAAAGGTTTAACCTTGTCAGCTGATAATTGGTGTAATAATTTGGAACCCCCCAGTGATCGCCAGTGTAGACTAACGGGGTAGAAAGAATTGCTCTAGTTGAGTCATTCCATTCCTTGTTTTATTTAAGAAGATGGTAATAGTTATAGATGCTCGGCAGGTTCCCCAAACATGTAATTTCTAACATTGTCACATACACTAGTTGTTTTTCCCTGGCCTTTGGTTGCCAAAAAAAAAAAAGAGAAAACTTCCTTGCAGGAAACTGCTAACTCAAGAAGCAAGATAGAGCTAGATAGGAAGCCCTTTTAAGTTTGTACGATTTGAGAATATGTTTGCACAATTTCTTTCCATTCGCCATTCAGTTCCCAATTTGGTACAGCTTGTTCACAAATGTGTTGAAATTTTCCTTCCTGCAGCATGTTGAGTAATTGTAGATGAGTTTTTATTTTAATGAGTTCTTGTCACATAGCTTTCTGAGAGTAGGCTGTGGGATAAATACCTGGTTATCAGTTTTTTCCCCAGTGTTCTGAATCAAAACTGAGAACTGGCGAGTCTTTTCTAAAAGCAGCAGTTAGCTCCCTGGATGGCATAAGTGGTGATGGAATAAAAACAGAATCTTTGCCCAGCAGTCACTGTCAACTTTGGGTTGCACATGAAACTGTCTGTTGTCTCAAATGTTCAGTCTTGAAGAAGACAGTGTGTTGGGAAAAGACATCAAGTTGACAAAGGCAGAGGGTCAGCAAAAGAGAGGAAACCCCTTAATAAGATGGCTTGACACAGTGGCTGCGCTCAAGTATATCAAAGATGAGGACGACCCAGGATAGAGTCTGAGTTATAGCTGACCCACTGGCGCCTAACAACAGATGAATGTGCAGATTTTGTGTATTCTTTTCTCTGAGAAATGGATTTCTAAATTCCTTTTGATCCCTGGATGGTCCCAACAATTTATGCTCACCTGATAACTGAAGGTTAGAGGTTCAAACCCAGCTAGCAGCACCTTGGAAGAAAACCGTGATGATTGGCTTCTATAAAGATTACAATCAGGAAAAATCCTGTGGAGAAGTTCAGTTCTTTAGTGCATGGGGTCTTCTCAGTGGGTCAAAATCAACTTGCCATCAAGAGGGTTTTGGTTTGTTTTATTCCAAGGAATGTAATTTCTTCTAGGTTTTCTAAGTCCTATTTCTACATTAAAATGTTATCAGACTGATAGCTATTTTATCTTGGCTGCTTTCATCGAGTTGTGTTTTGTTGTTCTGTCCTAGTAGTATTTGCAGATTATTATAGAAAGCAACTAGAGAAAAGACATTGTGCATTAATTATGTTATGCCATGCCTCTTATATCAGAAAATCATGCAACTAATCTACTCTCTTTTAGTATCAAATGTAAATTTGGGGGGGGGGATTTTAGCAGGTGTGCACAAATACTTCTGTGTTACATTACATACCATATTCTTTTATGATTTTTTTTTTTTTCACATTCTTCTGGTAGATTTTTTTTTTTTTAAAGGTTCAGCCACCAGGACACTTAAAAGAGTTGTTCAGTACTAAAGCAGTAACTACCAAAAATACTGAAATATTATTTAGTTCTCTTTTCTTAAATCAGTGTTTCTCAAATTCATTTAGGTTGCCAAGTACCTGGAAGCTGATTTCCTCCTTATAAAACCTGCAATATTGATGGAGTTAATAACATCAGACAAAAGATGATTTTTCTAACAAAGAGATAATGCCTTTCTTATCTGTAGACAATATATAATCACAGCCAGTCCAGGTACACTTAAGAAAAGCACACTGTCTGCTTAAGAAGCAATCTGGTTTTTCCATTTACTGTTTGTTCATTCATTTGGGTTTTAGCTGCTGACACTTACTGATCCTCAAAATGCAGATAGAAGTACCTGGAATTTTTTGTTTGTTTGTTTTTTAAAATTATATAGTAGAGCTTAAAATTTTTCTGCAGATTAAAGTCTGCTGTCATCCAGTGTGATTGACAGTACCTTCATTGGTGCTCATGGAATATATTCCTCCCTCAGAGACACTGTCTTTAGGTCCAAACCGTTGCAATAAATTTTTATTTCAATAAAGGCTGTCATGAATCTTTGCTTCCTAATGCATACATAATGTATATTTGTGTTATACTCTGTTATGTATGCAATAGGAATGTGGGAAAGTTTACAATACTATGAGAATTAACAAAGTGTGACAAAGGGATATTTGGTGAACACATACAGTTGGAAATTGGCTCCTGTAGATTTGTTCAGCATGGGATTGTCACAACCATTACTTTTAAAAAGGCTGTTAAAATAACAACCAGAAAAGGTTCCGTGATGATCCCTACATATTTAAAGATGCTTTACAGTTTGTCCATGTATTTATTTTGTTGCTTTCATAACAGTTACTCCTAAGTCAGTATGGCAAATTCCTTAACAATTAACACGTTAGCTTATGTTACATATCAAGATATTCGAAAAATTAGTGGCCTTAAAGACCAAACTGTTATAGTTGTGAAAGCCCCTCCAGAAACAAGACTTGAAGTGCCTGACCCACTAGAGGTAAGGAAACAGCATCTTTGTTCATCTGCAAAGATCTTGTTGGGATGCCTAAAGTAGAAGAGTCCTTGACTTACTTTTAAAGTTTATCCTCTCCTACAAATTTTGTAATTCTTTCCTAATCATTTTACCTATCTCCCAAAATTAAGAACCCATTTGATGTAGAGTGAATGTTTAATAAAAAAGAATAGTCACATGGCAGCATTTGCAGCTCAGTGTAATATATCCTGTTCATGTACTCTCTTGGGTTTTTTTTCGTTACTTATTTTCTGGTGGTTCTGATCAGTTAGGCAATTTAGGAAGTTATAAGTTGGCTATCCAGTTTATGGTCCCACCAGAAGTAGAGAGCTGAAAAATTTTAAGAGCTCTCTCTGACTTGTCTTGACGCATTTAAAGAATTTATTTATGACATGTTGACTTTCGAGAAATCAAACGGGACTTTGGGTTAATTGGTAGAGTTGACCATTGTTAACACAGTAGGAAACATATTTCTGTTGCTTTCAGATATACTTAGACAATATAAGCCCAGATTTAATCTTACAACCATAAGATTTCAAAATAATAAAAACTACCAATAGCAATATAGTATTTTTTAAATTGCATGCAAGATGAAAAGAATTTAATTTTTCATCTCCCACCTAGAGTAGTGTTCTCACCTTAATGGCAATAGCACTGTGACCTTGATGAGGAGAAACTGAAATTCTCACTGTGCTGCATTCTCTTATGAGGCTCAGTCCCAACACTTGAAAATGTCTTAAAATTTGATGTACAAGAACCCTGCCAAAAGGGAATAATAACATGGAAGTGCTATACTTTATTTGTGACAAAGGACCTTTTCATGATTGCAAAAAAAGAAATACATTTAAAGAGCACAGTTTCTCTCTCAAAGTTCTGTTCTAACACACTGACCCCCAAAATGTGTGTTCTTTCTCTAGAGATGAGATTGGCAAAATTTCAATAAAGTAGCTAAAGCGTAAATCATTTTGGATTTAAAAACCTTATGAAGTCTCTGTTGGAACTATGCAGCTATGGAGTTCTGCATTGTATAATAAAACAGCCAGAGGCAATATATAAACAATAGGAATAAATGTGACAGTGTTCCAATAAAACTTTATTTATAAAACCAGAATTTGCCCTGTGGGCCATAGTTTGCTCATTCCTTTTCTAGAGGATGACAGTCATTGATAGACCACCAGCGAAGAAACAAAATAAACAATGAAAATTACCCGAACTTTTTCATTTTTAGAACTTTCCATTTTTTTTAGAACTTCTCCCACTTCTTCTGTTCATAGAGCCTACAAATTCATTTGTCAAGTACCCAAGGACCCATTGAGGTTTACTTGTGTCCCGAAGAAACTGAAACACACAGTCCAATGAAAACAAACAACCAAGATCACAATGGGAATATTCCTAAACCCATTTCCAAAGGTAAAAAAAAAAAAGAAATAATCCACTTTTATCATTTGGAGATAATGTCAAGAATGAAGGTGACTAGAGTTAGCCTGCATTGGAACCACAAGTCTAGGGAAGAACAAAAACGTCTATTATTGCTGTTGTTGTTGAGGTTGTTGTTGTAGTTGTTATGATTGCATTTCTTTTTTTCAAATGGCATTCTAACTAGTGTGAAATCTGAAATCATAATGTTGGACAAAGAACTCCTCTACCTGCTTGCACAGTCACGTCTGGCTTTTGCTATGGGCAGAAACCACTTCCTTCCAGTTTTAAAAAACTGAGTGAGATCAGAAGTTAAGCAGTAGCATATCTTTGGCCGCATACCTTTGAAAGATGCTACAGAAATTGTTAGGGAGGGAAGTAAGTGAAGTTTGGAGAACAGCCTTTTTATTTAGGAGCTTTTGTCTTAATTTTATCTTTCTCCCATGTGATGGAGAACATATTAAAGAGACAGCATCAGAAAATAAATTTTATTAATAAATAGAATAAAACTCTGGGCAGTCTTTACCCCCTACCTAGTTTCAACTTAAAAGGTTTGGGTTGGTTTTTTTTTTCTCCCTCTGCTGTTAACCAATATATCCATGAATATTAGTGAGCAAAAACAAAGCATCTCAAATGATCAAAAGACCAGGGGATGGGGGGTTTACCTCATATTTGTAACCATTCCATGTAGTCTTATGGCCATGATTAATAAGTTGTTTGGTTTGGTTTTTTTTTTTAAGTAAAGACTAGGTTACAAATTGATGAATGTGTACTGAGGAGCCAAATTTTCAGTTTCCCTTTGAATAATCACTAATTGATTTCAGATAGAAGTTTTTTAGCTCGTCAGCCCTCTACTCTTTGAAGCTCTTTGTATTATTTGTTTGAGGCAAGTATTTAAAAAGGACAGTATGAAGAAATCAAAATAAAGACCAGTCACTCTTTCATATCTGTTAGCTCCAGAGGCAACCTGTATTCCCAAAAGGGTGTGGTTGTCTTTGGTTAAAGATAACTTAAAAAAAAAAAAAGTAACCAATAATATATACATTCTTCCAAGACACCAACGTGATTTTCTTCTAATGTACTTTTTGTTCCTACCCATCTTTTCATTTCAGACTTGGCTTCAACCATCTCAGGACATAATGATTGCCCTATTTCTATTGCAACCTTTTCTCCTTTGGCCTCTCCCACCAACCTTTTACAGCAGACTGAGGACCAAATTCCTTCCAACCTAGAAGGACCATTTGTGACCATATTGCCTCCCTTGCCCCAAGAAGACTATCTGCTCAGCCTGGAAGAAGAAGACGGCATCAGTGATATCTTTGATAACTACGATTTGGAAAAGCTCCCTTTGGTGGAAGACTTCATGTGTAGTTGATCAAGCTTTGCCGTGAACCCTCCTCCCTTAACTGGTATTTTTTTATTCCTGTCATGCAGTGTTGTCCCTTCCTCCCTTCTTCCTCCAAGATATTATCATGAAGTAAGCGACAAACTTCAAAAACAAAGCTGACGTTTTAATAAATTGAAAAACAAAATTTGTCTAAACGCACAGTTGCAGACTCCCTTGGGGAAATCCTGCTCTGCCCCAGGCTCCAGTCTCATGGATGAGTCAGCAAGTGAGAAAATGTGCAATCAGGTATCTCCCTCCGGACTGGCTTGCTGTGCCTGAGGGCTGGGCTGTAGAATGGGGTCTGGCCACCTGGCCCACTAAAAAAAAAAAACAAAACAGCAATCCTCCTTAATAACATTTCAAGCCGTGCCTTCTCCGCAGAATGCATGTCTTTGGGGTCTGCTAATACCCCAGTGGAATGGAACTGCAGGAAATGGAAACTTGAAGTCATGCAAGAGTATGGAATGGATTTCTTCAGCTCTTCTTAGGAGTACTTCATTTACTTCCCTGATTCAGTCTAGGCTGCCATGCAAGGAGGTCCAGGAGAGCCTCCGAAGCCTTCCAGATGAAGAACTTGTTTCCAGTATTGGTTGCAAATAACAGGAGTTACAGAATTCTGCAACTCCCAACGGTTATGGATTATCCTGTCTCCATAAACCACTTCCACCCCCCTACCGCCAATGTCTTTGTAAATTTAAAGTTTATTTGTAGCCAATGCCTACTTAGGAGTTCTCAGTGGATTGTGTCAGCCCTTTTAAAATTTATGTTAGCTGCCATTTAAGCATTCCTGTGACACCCATCACCATTTCAATTTAATTGTTTACTTGGAAGAGGTTCTTGCTGATTCACATTGGTTAGACCAAAGGGTGAGAACTTCTGCCCCTCTGATTAGAATATATAGACCTTATGTGATCTATTTTAACAGCTTCTACACGGAACAGGGTCCCATCCAACTTCTTTCCCATCCGACTTGGAGTGAGTGAGCCAGCCCAGGAGCTTACCATCCTGGTGACCCCATTGAGAGAAGAACCAGGTTAGCAGTCCCAAGGAGCAGCGGGGATGGGTCCCTCCATCCTTGGACTTCCCAGATACCCACGACCCAGGGAAAGGGCTCTTTTACATTGCACTCAGGGAGATCAGGTGGAGAGGCCTCTAGGAAGAGAGATTGCGTGTTCCGTGAGGATATAATGGAATTTACAATAAGCTAATGAGAAGTGGGAGCTATTGCTGTGTCCGGTGCTGTCCTGGCCACAACCTGTTCCACTTCATCTGTGAAGAAGTTCACTAGGACCAAGGGAAGCCAGACCTTAGTAAATGACGTGATGACATGTTAATGTTTCTACTGGTTTACTCTTTGGGAATGATGTCCCAAGTTGCAGATCCTCTCTGGTATGTCCAAGAATAGTTCTTTCCCTTGGTGGGTGGAGAAAGCCATCTCCCACCAGGAATGTGGCATACATAGGACCTCCAGATCCATTCCCTAGATGCTAAGGACTGCGGGAATGAGGGAGGAATCGTAATTCAAAACCACAAACTCATGATGAACAGTTAAATTGAAATGCTATGTGCCTGGCACAGCTGTAGGCACGTAGTAGGTACTCAATCCATATGTGTTTCATTGACTGGAAGATATCCCTTAGGACAGAAAGAAAAGAGCAAAAGCCCCAGCAGTTTACCCTAGAGATGGATTTTCACAATATGCAAAGTGGTGGTGGGGTCAACACAAGTGACACCAGCACTTTAAAACTGTGTGTAGGTATGCATGGATGTGTGTTTGGGAAGAAAACAAAGGTGCAGATTATTGTCCTTTTTCTCCTTCAGCCTCCGTCCCCACCTTCCTGCCCTCACACACAGTGGACTTGGTCCGAGATGAAGCATCGGGGTGGGGAGGAGGGGAAGCTTTGTGTTAAGTGCCTACTGGAAATGCACTGTGGGGGTTTTTCCTGTATGGGAAACCATTTATGCCAAGCTTTCCCCATTTCCCATATTTATCTCATCTGGTTAGCTGCCTCTGCTTCCAGCTTTGTGTAATTCTCATGGCCACCTGCACAAAGCTGGCTTCTTCCAAAGTCTAAAGAGTGAGTTTGTCTGGCTTGGTTGTGTGTTTCTTTTGTTTAATTTCTCCTTAAGCCTTTTGGTAATATAATGCTATATTTATTGTTTTTGCAAAATGAAAGGAATATTAGTAAGCCGGACACATTCCTTTATGTGTCAGATTTTTCCAGAATGGTCTTGCTGATGGCCAGCAGTCAGATGCCCTGTGCTATGTTCTGTTTGCATCTGTCATTTTCTTTTTGACATACTGTCTGGCACACAAAGTGAGTTAGTACTACAGTATTCGTGTTACTTTAAGTACTATGTATGCAGGTTTCCTGGTACCATTGAGTTGCTGCTATTAATTATTTACGCTCACACATGAAATTGGTAAAAGTTCCAAGTGTGCGAATTATGATTGCGTGAGCCTTAGAAACTAAATGTATAAAGGGCAACACATGAGCTGTCAAACAGTGTTAGATGTGTGTTTATATGTACAAATTTTGTGCATAGCAGTGGCGTTATTTAAGTTATGTAGCTGTCTCATCTTTTCATGACCTAGCAATTTTGTACAGGGGAAAAAAAGAATAGCAATTTAATTTGTTAACACTGCCAGAATATTTTCTAGCTGGTTTGTAATGTTTTTTTTTAAGAGTGTCTTTTTGTTCTTGTCTTTCATTGTGGTTCTTGTTTTAGTTGGTTGTTTTTGGTGATTTGTTTTGGTTGTGTTTTTTTGTTTTTGGGTTGTGTTTGGTGTTTTTTTTTGGTGGGGGTCAGTTGTGGTTGTTTTTGTTTTGGGGTGTTTTTTTTTCCTTGTTTTTGTCGTAAGTGTAGATCTGTAAATAAAATTGCAGTATTTAAAGCTTTAGCTTTCAGGAAAAAAGAAAGTAAGAACTTGGTGTGTGCATGACGACTCGAGTGTATGAGAGAGGGACTTTAAGGAAGGTGTCTCGGAGAGGATGTCAGGTGGCAGATATCAGGTTGTGGGAATTTCTTTTCCTATAGGGTACGTGATTTTGTATAACAACAACAACAACAAAAAAAAAACCAAGAAGGAAGTATTTCTCCCAAATGGGAGTAGGCAAATTTACTAATCGGTTTAGCTTTGTGTTGTATGCTAGTTGAAAAAATATATATGTAATATAATGTGAAAAAAAAAACCCACAACAAAAAATAAGGCGCTTTATGATGGATTTTGTAAATAGATTTGTTACAGGATGACCTGTTCTATAGCTGTGATCTTACCACTTCAAATGGGTGTAATTTGAATAAATTTTGTATGGTAAAGGATCAATAAAATGATTTTTTTAAGAGTTCAGATTTGTGGATTAATTTTTATGGTAGTATACTCTTATATTAATTTCATTTTGAAAGACACTAATCCGTTAGGTGGTGTAGATCCGAAAACATTTATTGCTCATTTAAAGGCAGGCAGTTCAAGTCTCCCCAGAGAAGCCTTGGAAGAAAGTCCCGCAGATCCACTTTGAAAAACCTCACGGAGCGCAGTTTTACTCTGA
Source organism: Elephantulus edwardii (assembly GCF_000299155.1). Classification (NCBI taxonomy): domain Eukaryota; kingdom Metazoa; phylum Chordata; class Mammalia; order Macroscelidea; family Macroscelididae; genus Elephantulus; species Elephantulus edwardii. The sequence continues at coordinate 9,918,215 of NW_006399820.1, read as the reverse complement.
CACACGTAGGATTGCGCGGATTTGAAAATTGGGCAGTATCTGGTTTCTATTACATAAACAGATGGATGAAAGCTAAAAGCATCTAATGCCTTACCCTTGAGCTGGAGCTCAGAATGCTGGGCAGATATCTTTTGCCCCTGTGATGTGTTAGGTACTCAGTGAAGTTCCATATCCCTTTAATCACTTAAAAGAAACCTCTTCCAGGTATTGAAGAAAGTTGGGGTTTTCTACTGAGAAAGTGATTCTATCATACGTTACGCCTCATAAGAGGTATGGAAATCGTAAATTTTAATTCTCAAGACTAGTAATGATGTCTCTTCTTCTAGATTCCTTATTTTTTTTTAAATAAATAATTTCTATTAGGGAGACTCCAGTGGCCTAGTGGGAGCGAGCTGCCAACCCAAAGACATGCAGTTCAAATTCATCAGCTGCTCTGCAGAAGTAAGATGGGCCGTCTCCTCCTTTGTGATATACTGCTTCTGAAAAGCCACTGCAGGGGGAACTATGAATTCTAACTCGAGGGGCTGGGGAGGGAAACCACTTTTGATGTCCTGTGTATACCTTTACAATCCAGTTATTTTCCAAGTATTTAGAAATATGGAATATGGATGTGCACATTTTTGTTGTGTTTTCTAACATAAATCATACCGTTTGTGCTTTCAGGAGTTGTTTTCTACTACGTATGTTTTTTACTTCTTTCCATGTTAATACTTGATTTTGTTAAGTGCTGTCAGGTCAGCCACAACTCATAGCGACTCTATGAACAGCAGATCAGAACCTTGCCTCCAAGCATGATGCCTTTGTTCAAGAATGGGCACTTCCTGACAACATACCTGAAGAGGCAAAGTTTCATCATCCTTGCCTCTAATGACCACCCAGGTTACACTTCCTCCAGAACATGTTTATTTGGTGTTTTAATTTGTTGTGGTGGTTAGGAGCCGTGAAGTATGACTCATAGTGACCCTAGGAACAATAGATCTGAACCCTGTCCTATCCTATGCCAGCCTCATAATCGCTTTCACTCAAAACCCATTGCTGTAGTCACTGTAAATCCAGCTGGTTAAAAGTCTTCATCTTCTTCACCATCCCTTTACCTTTTCAAGCATGATGTCCTCAAAGGTGTAGTCTCTTCTAGCAACATGCCCAAAGTATCTGAGATGAAGCTTCACCATCCTTGCTTCCAAAGAGCAGTCTGGCTTCACCTCCAAGACATATGTTTATTCAGTACTCTCCTTTGACACTACAGTTCAAAAATAGAAACTTCTCTCCTGTCATCCTGATTGTCAAGCTTTAGGATGCACAGCAAGTGATTGAAAAGATGGTGATCTGAGTCAGGCACACCTTAGTCATCAGACTAACATCATTGCTCCTCAGTACTTTGGAGAGGTCCCTGACTGCAGAATTTCCCAGTGCAATATGTCTCCTGATTATGTTGTTGATCCAAGCAAGTTGAAGTTATTGACAGTTTCAATCTTTTCTCCATCTATCATGTCACCTATATGTCCAGTAGTAAGAATTTTTATTTTCTTGACACTGAGATGCAATCCATATTTTTTGTAGTCCATAGTATATTCCGTACTCTTCACCAACACCCCAGTTCAAAGGCACCAATTCTTTGGTCTTGCTTAGCCTTTGTCCAACTTTCAGATGCTGACGAAACAATTGAAGATGCCATGGCCTAGATCAGGCACACCTTAGTTTTGTAGTTTTATTTTGGGTCTTGGTGGTGGTGGGTTTTTTGGGATTATTTTTAAAAATTCTATTTATTGTCGTGAAAGGCCGCATAATACTCCAGTGTTTTGGAAATTTGTTGATAATCTATTCATCCCTCCTTTCTTCCCAGGCTATTCCCTCTATTGTAAGCCTAGAGGACAGAACAGAACTGCCTGTAGGGTTTCTAGGTCTATAAATCTTTCCTATGGGAGTTGACTGATTCATCATTCTTTTGAGAAGTGCTAATGGGTTTGAAATTCTGACCTATTTAGAGATACTCTTATGGTGTGTGTTTTTTCCCCCTAAAACATCTTTGTTGAATGGCTAAAAAATGCTGTTGTTTGTTGTTGTTATGTGCCGTCGAGTGGTTTGTGACTCATAGCGACTCTATGTACAGCAGCCCTAAACCCTGCTCTATCCTGTGCCAATCGCATTGCCTCTGACACACCCATCCACCTCATAGAGGGTCTTCCCCTCCTGCGCTGTCCTTCCACCCTACCAAACATGATGTCCCTCTCCAAGGACCTGTCTCTCCTTACAACATGTCCAAAGTATGTCAGACAAAGCCCCAGAATCCTTGCCTCCAAGGAGCAGCCTGATTTAACCCTCTCTAGGGTTGGATCTGTTTGTTTTCTTGGCAGTCCATGGAACATTCAATACTCTTCTCCAGCACCACAGCTCAAAGGCGTCAATTCTCCTTTTATCCTCCCTAGTCATTGTCCAACTCTCTGATGCATAACAAGTGATTGCAAAGACCATGGCCTGTATCAGGAGCACTTTAGTCTCCAGAGAGACACCATTGCTCTTGAGTACTTTAGAGAGGTCCCTAACTGCAGACTTTCCCATCGCAATACATTTTTTTATTTCCTGGCTGCTGGTGCCAAGAGTGTTGACCGTCAAGCCGAGCAAACTGAAGCTGTGAACAATCTCAATCTCTTCGCCATCCATCCTGATGCTACCGATTGGTGATAAAAATAACAAACTTTCTCACTAACAATATATACTACACTGGAAATGGGCATCTATCACTACTGTGTCACCCCAGAACATTCTCTTTACCTCAAGAAAACCCCTTATCTCTTAAATAGACAATCACCATTCTTACCTGCCCCCAGCCTCCAACAATCTCTAATCTGCTTTCTGTCTGTATACATCTGCCTATTCAGGCTATTTCTTATAAATGGAGTCATACAACATGTGCATTTGTAGTTTAACAACAGAACAATGTTTCCAAGGCTCATATGCGTTGAAGGATGAAACAGTCCTTTTCTATGGCTGTATAATTTATGGCTACATGTTTTGTTTATCCATTCACCAGTTAACCAACATTTAGCATGTATCCACTATTTGGTTATTATGACCTAGAGTGCTATTTTAAGTGTTTTATATGAATTCTTTCTGCATGAGAATATAGTACACATCCTTATCTCATGAATTCATTAGCTCTTCAAGTATATAAGCCCAGGTGAGAAGTACTTGTTTGTTCACTTTTGTTCATAAAATAAAAGGTAAGAACCTAATGGGTCTTTAGTGAACTCCCACTCTTCAGTTGAGTTGTCTGAGATTTAGTAATACTGAAAGAAAAACGTTTAAGCCATCCAGAGGCAACAGCAGCACCGTGTAATCACCAAGGTATTTTCCCAATAGGTGCTGTGTTCACCTCACTGCACTTCTCCCTCGTTTCTCATTTTTGCCTTCCAACCTCTAGTTCTCCCTAGTGAAGAAAAAAGAAGCACCATTCCATTTGGTAAAGATTTGGAATCCCTGTGGAGCAGTTCTGCTCTGCCCTACAGAGTCCCTCTGAGTCAGAATCTGCAGTAGATTTAGTTGGGATTAACTCTCAGCGCTCTATATCCCTAGTGTATGGAAGATTGATTCCCTCATTCAGTGTAGCTACCCTGCCTCGGAGTCTGCAGACATCATCATTTTAAGAATTGAGCCAATGATAAAAGCTAAACTGGACGAAGACAAGCTTCCTTCTTACAAGTGCATTAGGGAGAGAGACACACAGTAAAACAATTTCCCACATACAGAAGGAGAACAGAAATAGAATGTACAGACAATACTGGAAGGGGTTGGGAAGAGGGACCATCTTGGTAAAAATGGACAATATGGGTATTGCCATTAACAACTTGAAACAGGATACGTATAACCTATGCAGAGGAGAGGAAAACTGGATGGGAAAATATTAGGGTGGTGGTGTGGTGAAGGAACAGGTGAGATACAGTGAGGATTTGATGAGTTGTGATAAAAGGCATTAATAAATTATAATTACTATTCTAAAACAATGACTGAAAATCAACCAAAAAAAATTACAGAAAAGCAAACTGTTATAATATTCAGGTGAGTTTGAGGCAATCATTTAGGGCTGCATTCTTTTTAAAAGTGACTGGAACTAAGATGTGGGTTCTACACAGGAGAATTCAGAAATTTGTCTCCACAAAGTTTAGAAATAGCAACAGTAAGATTGTTCTGGAAAAGTTAGTTTTATGTATTTATTATACACTCATAGATGGGAATACTTGTTCATTTATTTGCTTAGTCTTTGAATAAGCATAAAGTACTTAATATATGGCAAGAATAGTAAATGCTACAAGGCAAGGGAGTTGGGGGGAGTCATAGCCCCTGTCAGGAAGGAGGAAGTTGACTGATAGGAGGAGAAATAAGCTTAGCTAGGAGAAGTAAATATTAAAGGTCAAATTTCTAATCAGTTCTTTTTTGAAAACTTGAAAGGACAGATGGTTGGAGGCAGAAATGGAAATGGAGGGAGGATGGAGTTACTTCTAGAGAGCTTTCTAAATCAGGAGAGACTCTGTTTGGAGACAATTCCTAGTACGCAACCCATGTCTTTGGGGGGAACGGGGAGCCTGTTAGTAGAAGGCTGTGCTAGTAGGCGTGACCTAAGCTTGAATAGACAATGTTGTTACTGTCAGGTGCTGTTTAGTTGACTGACACATAGCAACTCTGTGAACAACAGAGCTGAACCTTGCCCTATCCTGTGCCATCCTCACAATTTATGATATCCTTGAGCCCAGAGTTACAGTCACTCTGTCAGTCCATCTCTTTGAGTGACTTCCTCTCTTTTGCTGAACTTCCACCTTTTTAAGGATGTTGACTTTTTCCAGGAATGGCCTCTCTTAACTATATACCCAAAGTATAAGACAGGAAGTTTTGCTGTCCTTGCCTCTACGAAACACCCTGGCCACACTATATCCAAGACATATTTATTTGGTTTTTTTTTTTTACAGACCACAGTATGTTCAGTACACTTATCCAGCATCACAACTCAAAGGCATCAATTCTCTCATCATTAATCATTGTCCAGTTTTCTGATGCGTACCAAGTAATCAAGAAGACTATGGTCTGGATCAGGCACACCTTAGTCTTCAGACTGATATCATTGCTCTTCAGTACAGTGCCTGACAGCAGATGTTCCCAGTGCAATTTATCTTTTGATTTTCTGACTATTGATGCCAAGAATGTTGATTGTAGAACAAGTAAGCTGAAATTGTTCACAATTTTAATCTCTTCTCCATCTGTCATGAAGCTGCTAATTGGCCTAGTGGTGAGAATCCTTGTTTCCTTGATGTTGAGCTTCAAACCATATTGAACACTGTTGTTATTGATTGCCTTCCAGTCCAGCACAACTCTTAGCAACCCTATGAACAAAAGGCCTGAAACTCCTCTCTAACTATGGACATTTATCAAAATTCATAGAGCTTCCGAGACAAGTTGTTTAGGAAGTAGATGCCACTCCTGCTTCCAAACCTGTCATAGAATTTTATTGGTTGAGTCACCTGTGATGCGTAACAACCCTATGTCCAGCAGCTCTGAACCCCTCCCTGTCCTGAGCCAATCTTACTAATTCTGACACACCATGTCCCATTGCCCCAGTCACTGTATCAATCCATTTCATCCAGGGTCTCCCTCTCCTGCTCTGTCCCTCTACTCTTTGGAGCATGATGTCCTTCCTTCCAAGGAGCGATCTCTCCTGGCCACATACCCAAAGTAAGTGAGGCAGAGCTTCAAACTAATAGCCTCCAAGGAGAGACATTGAAGACTGTTGCTTCTTGTTATGAGCCTTCGAGTCGCTTGTGACTAGCTACCCTATGTACAAGAGCCCCAAATGCTGCTCTGTCCTGTGCCAACCTCGCCATCTCCAACACACTCATTCCCACCACTCAACTCACAGAGTCGATCCATCTCATCAAGGGCCTTCCTCTCCTGCACTGTCCCTCCACTCTCCCAAACATGATGTCCCTCTTTAAGGACTGGTTCCTCCTTGCAGTATGCCCAAAGTATGTCAGATGAAGCTTCAGAACCTTGACTCCAAGGAGCATTCTGGCTTCACCCTCTCCAGGACAAACCTGTTTGTTCCCTTAGCAGTCCATGTATAGTCAACACTCTTCTCCAGCACCACAGCTCAAAGGCATCAGTATTGACTAGGGAACCCTAATTTGGAACAAAATATATTTAGACTATATAATCTAGACTGTAATCCTAATGCCCAGTTAACCAGTTGCCTTGAGTCATTCCCAGCTCATGCAGCCCCACATGTGTCAGAGTAGAATTCTGTTCCACAGGATTTTCAGTGACTGGGTTGGTTTGTTTTATTTAAATAGATCTTGCAATGTGACTGTGTGGACTCAAAGTTCTAACCTTTCAAATAGCAGTTGAATATATTAAAGACTACATAATACTGATGCCAGCAATTAAATGACAATAATATTTAATTATAGGTCATGAATTGGGATATGAATGAGTTCTGCATAGAATTATCGACATAGTATTACCTAATTACTTTACAATTCTTAATGTTGAGATAAAGAAAATCCTAGAGCCATTGAGGTTCATAGAAAAAGAAGTTACTCAACAAGATGCATTGGCTGCAATAGTGGGCTCATGCACAGCAACAATTGTGGAGACTGTGTAAGACCACACCAGTGTTTAGTTCTGTATACCATTATGTAGGATCTAGTTCAACAGCTCCTGCTGGCAGAGTCAATCTGTAGTTAAAGACACAATATTCATAGTAAAAGTATGCTACTTTCCTTAGACAGTCAAGAACCAGTCTTTCCTTGTGCCCTTAAAATTTGAAGACTGAAACATTTCTAACTCTAGATTTTTTAATGCCAGAAATCTCTTGTGTCACTTAAAATGTTATAAAATGTTATATAAGGCCAAGGAGGAGGACATCCCATAAACAATAGAAGAGAAAACTTTCTTTGCTCTCAAGGGTGTGTCCAAGGAACAAGTGAGGATTCCAGCTTGTTTCTGTTGGGATGTTTTGGTACCTGGCCGTATATCATCTAGCTAAATAGATGGTTAGTACCTGAGCAGTACAAATGGTTAAGCACTTGACGGACTGCTAAGGGCAAGTTTTTCCATTGTAAGCCATTCAGTGGCTCCTTGGAAGAAAAACCTGATACCTTGCTTCAGAAGTCACAGCATTTAAAAACCCGGTGAAGCACAGTTCTACGTAACATCGTTTCCTAGAAGATTCCTTCCCTATCCTCCAATGCAGTGCCTTCTATTCTCCTGTGCCATAGTTTGTGAGCACATAGCTGTCATTATCTTCTTCACAAATGTGTTCAGCCACAAACTGGTTGAGATAGAAAACTTGAATTGGCTGATTTCTCAGTGGACTTTGGGTCCCTGGCCTTTGAGTGAAGGGGGGAAAAATGGATTTGCTTTATTTAAATGTATACTTAAATACTTGCTCCAACTGTCATATCTATGTTCAACAGAAAGGAACAATGCCCGTTCTTGCAGCCTTCTCAATTTGTTGTGCCCTAGAAGGAGAATCAAATTGGCAACATCTTCTAAATAGGGTATTCCATTTCCTCCTTAAAGATACAGACTTCCCTTCCTGTCCAGACCACTTTTCAGCTTCAGAACTCTTAAATCCATATTTCTGCATGATCAAAATCAAGGCATTTCCCTTGGCTGAAGCCTGAATTATACTGTACCTCACATCCCTAAATAGTCACTTCTTCACATTTGTATAGGGCTTTACAGTTTGCAGTCATTTCATTTGCCTCGTCTGTTTGTCTAAAGCCATTTGTAACTGATGACAACAGTTGCAAAAGTAACCAATCAATCTAAAAATGACAGAACAGTATGTGGGCAGTGCTGTAAATGGAGGAAGAAACGCATTTAGCTTTAAGCCATACCCAGGAGACCTCGGGGGTAGGAAAGAACACTGCAATTCCACAGGCGAGACCAAAAATAATAAGAACAGTGAATAAAAATTAAAACATGCCAACAAAGAGAGCATGTTTAAATGGGTTAGGGATGGGAGGAGAGAGAGAATGTGTGTGTGTGTGTGTGTGTGTGTATGTGTAGGAGGCAGAAAGTAGGAGATGGAATTTCATCAGAAGCAAATGCAGCTAAAGATGTTTTAAAAGAACTATGAGACAAAAAATAAAGATACTTTTTTCTTTTTCAAATAATATTTTATTGTGTCATTTGGTTAATGTTCAAATAGCAATACATAAGTTTAAGTTCACGTTCAACATTTATACAAATTATTCAATTATATTGATTACATACTTAATGGTGAGTGAACTTTCTCATTTCCACTCTGGTGGTCTGGTTTCCATTAATCTAGTTTCCCTGCCCCTTATATTCTTGTCTTTGTTTTAAAGTAATTTGGGGGGGGGGAGTGGCAGGGGGACAAGGATGCTGATAATAACAAGCAATAATAATGAACACGAACAAAAAATGATGTTGACCATCCAGTCTCATTTGGTTTTTCAAAGGAGCACAGTACTTGTATCGTTGCTGTGTGTCTTTGAGTCAGAACTGACTCATGGCTCACCCTCCAGCAGGTTTTTGGAGGCAGTAAATTGCATGGAAGGAAATCGTCCATTCATCTTCCCCGGAACAGCTGGTGGATTCAAACTACACGCCTTTGGGATTGCAACACATCTTACCACTAAGCCACCAGAGCTCCCTACAGTACTTTGTTGTTGTGTGCTATCGAGTTGAAACCAACCCATAGCTGACCCTTTTAGATTAATTGTTGTTGTTGTTGTTGCATGTCATCAAGTCACAACTGCCCCATAGCTGACCCTACAGCAGATTTTCAGAGACAGTAAATCTCAAGGGAGGAGATTGTCCATCCTCCTTCCACAGAGCAGCTGGTGGATCCGAACTGCATACCTTTGGGATTACAGTGCAACTCCTTACTACTAGGCCACCACAGTTCCCTTACAGCATCCTACATTACTTATGTTGTTGCTGAACACTATAGAGTTGGAACCGACTCATAGCTGACCCTCTGGCAGACTTTCAGAGGGAGTTAATTGCAAGGGAGAAGATTGCCCCCATCCTTGTCCCATAGAGCAGCTAGTAACCTAGCACTGTGTGCCTTCACGACTGTCGTGCAGCTTCTTGCCACTAGGCAATAGGAGATATTTTTTAAGCTAATTTGGTACTTTAAGATGGTTTCAGGAACAATTTTGCTTCAAAATCTGAAGAATATTTCATGGCAACAGTCTCCATGAGATCTCCAGTCTCAATTAGGACAGTAGGCCAAGTTTTGAGGAAAGTTCTTTGTTTTATTTTGTTTTAGGAGTTTGAGGTTCTGTTTCACTTTGCCCTCTCATTTTATCAGATGAATTGGCATTCCTTTAGTGAAAGGGAAAGTAAGATCACCATTATCTCAGTGTCTGGGTCATTATCAAGAAAAGAATAGTTTGTTGTGTGCCATCGAGTTGGAAGGGACTCAGCCAACCTCCAGTGGGTTTTCAGAGGCTGTGAGTCTCACAGAAAGAGACTGTGCATTTTTCTCCCATGAAGTAGCTGGTGGATTCAAACCTATTTTGGAATTGGCAGTGCAACTCCTTACCCACTAGGCCATTAGAGCTCCTTGTCAAAAGAGTTGAGTAGGTACTAAAGGCTAACATGGTATAGCCATGATTTACTATCATCTCTTTTTAAAAAATATTTTTCATTGTGTTGGAAAAGACCTCAACAATTACATCTGAACGCTAAGGTTGGATAATATGTTAACGTCAAACCCAGACAAAGGATATATATATACGCACACATATATATACACACACATATATACACACACATATATACACACACATGTATACACACACATATATATATATACACACACACACAGAGAGATTAAAAAAAAATGAGTAATGAACACTCACCAGGAGTCAGGAAATCAAAAGATGAATTGTATTAGGTAAATCTGCTGTCAGGGACCTTTCCAGAGTACTGAGAAGCAATGATGTCAGTCTAGAAGCTAAGGTGTGCCTGATCCAGTACGTACAATTACTTGGTATGCATCAGAGATCTGGATAATGACTAAGAATGATAGCAGAATTGATGCCTTTGAGTTGCGGAAATCACATTGGAGGGTCAGCTGTGAGTCAGTTCCAACTAAATGGTACACAACAACAACAAACACCTATCTCCTACTCTTAATTTTAGTATTTGACACTCTTGATCTCATTATTATACTTCTATCACAGTATGCAGGTCCTTGAAGAGCAAGGGCAATAAAACAATATTCTACTATTTTCTATAAAAAGCCACACAGATATGTTCAGAACTTTCTTTAGGCTTCTGCTTTTCCCTCAATTATTGTATTTTAAAAAAATGTTACCTTGTGGTGAGCTCTGGTGGCCTAGTGGCCAGAAGCTGTACTGCAATCCCGGAGGTGCACTGTTTGAATCCACCAGATGCTCTGCTGGAGAAGGAGGGGCAATCTCCTCCTGTACCTGTCAGATCCGATTTGACGGTACACACTCAAAAAACAATAAAATTTTTTTTAAAGTCAATCATTTCTTAAAATCTCTCTTACTTTAGGACTGTTTTCCTTAGTGGGACAAGAAGATGAAATAATAATAAAAGAAGGAAATTGTCTCTTTGTTTATACAACGTAAAGTTGTCACACTCAGGACTTCCTGGGGGATGACCAATAATAACAGAATGATAAGTCTCAATAAACAGAGTTATGTATAATGGTAACATTCACATTGTTTAACTCACCAAAAACAGACTGGCTGCAATGGAACCTCCAAAATGTAACTATACTAAATAAAAATGCCACTCCCATCAGGTGGAGTCGGCCTCATGGCAACCCTCCATCAGGCTTCCAAGGCTGTAAATCTTTCTGGAAGGAAATTACCTCTCTTTTTTCCCCTTGGAGCCACTGATGGACTTGAGCTTCCAACCTTTTGGCTAGTGGCACACCATTAGGACTCCATAACTTAACCATGCAAAAGGATAATTAAGAAGGGGGCATTAGTGGTTCCGTGGCAGAGTTCTCATCTTCCGTGTAGCCAACTTTGGCTGAATTCTCTGCCAATCAAGCTACCACATGCACAGCTCCCACCTCTGTCTGTGGAAGCTCACCCACTGCGAGGATATTGAACAGGTTCCAGTGAAGCTTCCAGACTAAGAGAGACTAAGTCTGGCAATCTGCTTTTGAAAATCGGGTGAAAACCCTGTGAGGCACAACAACATCAGCAGCAAGCAGCCATGAAGATGGCCCAGAAACCAGGCTAGTTTTCATCATGCATGAAGCCACAATGAGTTATCGGCCTGCACCTTGGCAGCCAACAACCCTAACTTACTTAAGGAGACTTCTCAGGAAAACTCAAAATGAGAGTCAGTTGTATTTATTTAACACATTCAAATAGAATCACCAAGACCCTCTTCTTGTTTCATTTTGTTTTTGTAGGATACTTTTCTTTTTATTTTTTTCATCCTCAGCTCTTCCATTTTTCACTTCTCTTTTTTTACTCTACCAGGGAGCTCTGATGGCATAGTCTATAAGGAATTGTAGTACCTCTCTGGCAGTTCAAATGCACCAGCATCTCTGAAGGAGAAAGATGTGCATTCTCCCCCACCCACCCACCCCGTGTGATTTACAGCCTCCAAAACCCGAAGCAGGGTCGGGCATGGGACGGTTCCAACTCCACAGCAATGCCTTGACTTTGAGTATATCACCACTGAAGAGATGGTCACTTCTGGAAGCTAACATTTTTTAAAGTTTGAAGAAAAGAGCATATCTAATTGAGATGATAAAAGAAGAGCAGTTTAACCTGGTGGGGAGAAAAATGCCTGAAAGTGTTTTGACAGCAAAGTGCAGCATGGAGCTCTTGACTTTTAAAATGCTTTGAATGGTAGGAGATTGATGGTATGTGTGAGTTTCTTTTAAAATGGTAAACAAAATGAAAGTGATGTGGGAATCAGATTATATGATGCGTGTTTAAGGAAACATAAACAGCTTATTTCAGAATCATTAAAAATGAAGGAACTTGGTGTTTTCTTGAAAAATGTAGATCAAGAACTGTGACAAGTGTTTTCTTTCCTTGCCAATAAAATGCCAGTAAGTAAAATAAGAGATGTGGCAATTAAGAGGTGAAAAATGAGCGTTGTTTCAAAGATCATATGGAGACAGGAAGGAAATTACAAAACGTTCTTTACTGTACTAGCCATTTCCTAGAAAAGAAACCCCAATATGAGTCCAAATTTTGTAGAACCAACATGAAGAGAGAAATGGGATCTGGTACATGATGGGTTAAACAGCATGGTGCTTATGGGTTAAAAGAAACCAGGGAACCAGAAGGCCTAATATTATTGGTTCTGAGAGCAGACTGCAATTTCATTAAAATATTTTTAAATGTCTATTAAGCATTTATGCAGCAGACACCTGCTTGGGGTCGGCTCTACTCCATGAGTAAATAAAGTGCAAGTCGCAGGTGGGTCTCCTTTGTAGAGCACATGGCCCTCTCTTCCTAGATAAAGATGGCTGATTCAAAACCCCTTCCTCAGGAATGAAATTTAAGGTTAAGATTAACCAGTGCCTGACCCTTGATTGGAGGAAATGTAACCACTCGAGAGTGTTCAGCCCAAGTGAGCTGAGCCACAGAGAAAGCGCTGGCAATTAGAAGGAAGCCCATGAGCTGACTGAAGCAGGTATGAGAGGGAAAGTGTAAGGCAGTTTGAAGCCAGCTGCATAATTGTGCTGAATTCTCTTATAAGAAATTCTTCATTGCTTAATTGGGCTTGAGTTTGTTACTATTACTTACAACTGAAAGATCCTAATTAATGTAACTTAGTACGACAGACATAGCAAGTAATTGCAAAGCCATGGCCCGGATCAGGCTTGCCTTAGTCTACAGACTGACATCGTTGCTCTTCAGTGCTCTGGAGAAAGTCCTGACCACAGACTTTCCCAGTGCAATTCGTCTTTTAATTTCCTGGCTGCTGGTTCCAAGAGTGTTGATTGTGGAGCCAAGCAAACGAAAGCTGCTAACAATATCTTCACCGTCTATCATGATGCTGCCAATCTGCCCAATGGTGAAAATCTTTGTTTTCCTTGATGTTGAGCTTCAATCCATATTGAAGGATTCTGTAGTAAATGCTTCAGGTCCTCCTCAATTTTAGCAAGCAAGGTTATGTCATCTGCATAACATAAGTGGTTGATGAGTCTTTCTCCAACCCTGATGCCACATTCCTCCTCATAGAGCCCAACCTTCCAGATGATGTGTTCTGCATATAGATTTTAAAGGTATAGAGAAGATTTAAAAGGTATGGAGATAGGACGTATCCCTGGTATACACCCTTTCCTATTTTGACCCATGCAGTGTTTTCTTGTTCTGTTCACAATCAAGTGTTCTGGGACTCCCATTCTTCTTAGAGTTAGCTAGTTGGTCATTCTGAAGACCAAGGTGCACCTGATCCAGGCCATCATCTTCACAATTACTTGCTATGCGTCAGAAAGCTGGACAATAACTAGGGATTATAGAAAAAGAATTGATGTCTTTGAGTTGTAGAGCTGGAAAAGAGTATTGAATATACCATGGACTGCTAGGAGAACAAACAGGTTCATCCTGAAGAGGATGAAACCAGGCTGCTCTTTGGAGGCAAGGATTCTGAAGCTCTGTCTGACATACTTTGGGCATGTTGCAAGGAACAATTAATCCTTCAAAAGGAACATCTCTGTAAATGTTTATGAAAATTAATAAAATATAATTATAATTTAAAAAAAAAGAAGTATGCTTTAAGTGTATTTAACTCCATTCCTTAAATACGCTACTTGGTTAGAGACCTGGTGGCACAGTAGTTAACTGTTATGTTGCTGACTGCAGCGCTGTCAATTCAAACCCACCAGTCAATCATCATGAGAAAAAAGATATGATAAACAGTTTCTGCAAAGAGTTACATCCTTGGAAACTCTCAGGGACAGAGCCAGTTTGTCCTATGGGGCTTTAAGAATTGATTCAATAGCAATGAGTTGTTAACCATTACCAGTGTTTCCCTTTAAGTTTCTAACTTTAATTTTTATTTACTAATAAAGTTTATAGAAAGAGAAAAAAAAAAGGAACATCATGCTTGGGAGTGTGGAAGAACAACACAAAAGAGGAAGACCCTTGAGATGGATTGACTCAGTGACTGAGGAAATGGGGGGGTTAGGTGTGTTAGAGACAATGAGGTTGGCTCAGGATAGAGCAGGGTTCACAGCTATCGTACAGGAGTACATGAGGTCACTATGAGTTGCAAGTGACTTGACAGCACGTAATAACAACAACAGTAGGACAATTAATTTATTTATTTACAAGCTCTGGTGGCCTTGTAGTATGGAGTTGCACTGCCAACTCAAAGGTAGATGGTTCTCTCTGCTTGGAATATTATTGCTTTTAATTTTTTACTCATGTACTTTTAACTTGTTAGTTAAATTTGTGTCTTCTAAGCTGCAACAGTTCCATGATTCATCTTCAAGGATATGAACATGTATGGCTAAGCACAATTGATAACAGTGCATCTAAATTCCAAAATCAATCTCTACAATAGTCTATGTGTTTCCTATTGCCAAAGGGGCCCTTTAGAGTAGTGAGAGAAGATCTTCACCCTGAAACCTACAGGGTCCCTTTTCAGCAGGAAGTAGCTAAGAGAATACACCGTCCCCTTCTCCTTATGAATCAGGGTGAAATCTCTCTCAGGGAGGAGTGATGGGGAATGGCAAAGGACACACTGACAAAGGAGATTAATCAGAGCTGGTTTTGACAAGCACTGTGGCTACGGGACAATTAAAACAGACTTTCAAGGAAAAAAAAAACAGGAACGAACGGGGGGGGTAGAGAAAATAGTGCAACAATGAATGAATGGAAAGCCAAAATCTCTGTAAATGTTCATGAAAATTAATAAAATTTAATTAAAAAAAACAAAAAAATGATCTATTCGTCCTTGTGAGACAGAGTACAGTCAACTTATGAAAACTAATATATATCTATATCTATATCTATATCTGTGTCTGTATCTGTATCTATATCTATATAGTACTCATTCCTTAAAATAATAAAGCAGATGTGTTAAAAAAAAAAAGGTAGGTGGTTCTAATCCACCGGCTGCTCCAAGGGAGAAAGATGGGCAATCTCTTCCCTTCTAACTTACAGACACTGGAGATTCAGCTATGGGTCTGTTCTTATTTAACAGCAACAAGTTAAGTTTTGTTGAGAGATACAGAGGTAAAATAAGATAGGATTCCCGTTCTACCCATCCATCTTCACACACACACACAAGATCTACTCACTCCCTCAACAACAACAACAAAAAGTTCCTGCCCTTAGGTTTTAAAGAAATTAAAAATACTTCCATCAAGATAGAATCAAGTCACCGCTGACCCTCCTCCAGCCAGTTTTCAAAGGCTGTAAATTACACAGGAGGAGATTACCCAACTGTCTCACTTGAAGCAGCGTGTAGACTTGAACTACTTGCCTTTCCACACAACTCTATGCCACTAAGCCACTAGACCACCAGAGCTCCTTTGGTGATTGTGAAGCAGAGATTTCCCCCCGCCCCCATCTGAGGATTCTTAGGGAATTTATTATTTATTTATTTGGTCAGTCAGTTGGTTAATTGACTGGAGAGGAGAAAATTTGGTCTAATTTTAAACACACACACACACCCACTGCCACTAAGTCTACTCAAACTCATAATGACCCTATAGGACAGAGAGGAACTGCGCCGTAGAGTACTTGAGGCTGAGATCTTTATGGAAGAAGATGGGTCCATCTTTTTCCCTTAGAGCAGATGGTGAGTTCAAACCACCAACCTTTTTGTCAGCAGCCTAGTACTTTCATCACAGTGCCATCCTGGTTCCGAAAGTTTGACCATG
Organism: Elephantulus edwardii; assembly: GCF_000299155.1. NCBI lineage: Eukaryota > Metazoa > Chordata > Mammalia > Macroscelidea > Macroscelididae > Elephantulus > Elephantulus edwardii. The sequence continues at coordinate 9,902,350 of NW_006399820.1, read as the reverse complement.
TGAAAAATGGAGGAAGAATATTTAAGTGAGAAATAGAAAGCATGACCAAAGACACGAAGCCTGACAGACACAGGATGTACAGAGAATGGAAGCATTTTGTTATCATGACATACAGCTCAGGAGTGCCAGCAATGGCACTGAAAATGTCAGCAAATGTATTGGGATCAAGATGATATGCTAAATACAGCTGATTACTCCCCTTCCCATGCATATGCCTCTGAAAACATCTGAAAAAAAATATTTTAAAGGAGTAATTCATAATGACACTAGAAAGTGGCAGATCAAAAATTTTGTGGAATTCTTTGAAGACAAACATTTTTAGGAAACAAGATAGAGAAACTAACCAAAATACAAAGAGGAGAAAGCCTCTTCAATGCTACTTAAAGGATGAAGACAGGTTTTCCCAAGGAAACCCCAAGTTCCTGGTCAGCAAATAGAAAAAAATGTAGGTGCAGCATCATGACCATCAATAGACCGGCATTAGGAATCGCTAGAGCTGTTGTGGAGTTGATACACTAAGCAACCTTTTAAACAAACAAAAATCCAAGCTGTCATAGAGTCCATCCAAGTTTGCAAAGGGCTGACAGGATGGAGTAGAACTGCTCTGAGAAAAGCCAAAGCTCTTTATCAACAAAGATAACCACATCTTTGGGGAAGCAGCTGGTGAATTTGAATCACTGCTTTGTTCATTGGTAGCCCAAAGTTTAAAACATCCAACCACAAGTGAATGTATTGAGAAATTATGGTACATTCACACAATGGAATACTACGCAGCATGCAGGAGCAATACCTTTGTAAATTATTACCTAACTTGGGAGGGACTAGAGCATTATTCTGAGTGAATTATTTCAGTCCCACAAGGATAAATATTGTATAAGAACATTGCTGTAGAATGAGTATAAGGATCCAGGAAGGGTAGGAGAGGCTGGAAGCAGAGGGATGTGGATGTACAGGGGGAAGAGGGGATTAATCATTGAGTTGTACAATTTGATGAGTGGGGGGGAGGTGAGGGAAATTGAAAGAATTAGTATTAGAATTTTGTAAATAAACTAGTAAAAAAATTTTAAAAAGAGAGCACATTGAAACAAAAAAATATAGTCAGTATTTTCTCACAATTTGTGTTCTCTTGATAGTAATAATCTCAAGATTAAAAATCTTAAGATTATAATTTATATTTGGTGGTGTGATGGATAAGAAGTTGCAATGCCAAGCCAAAGGCAAATAGTTCGTATCCACCAGTTGCTACTCAGGAGAAAGACAGGCAGTCTCTCCATGTGTGATCTTTAACCTCTGAAAACTAAAAGGTCAGGAGTTGGGTTCAACTTGATGGCAGTGAATGAGAATTATTGTAAATAATATTAAACAACACTGATAAAACTTACATAAGTAAATCAAAATGTGTAAGTAAAAGGAAATAAAAAAACTTAAGTTATTTTTCATATGTTTTAAAAAA
>NW_006399820.1:9888044-9900111 GCF_000299155.1 Elephantulus edwardii | reverse complement strand
AAATTAAATTAAATAAAATAACACTACAAACCATTCACATATTTTAATTTTTAGTATCCATCTCACTGTCAGAGTTAGCATCATTATACATACTTATTATGCATATATATGTATATATATTCAGGTGCAAGGATAATATGAATTGTTTCCTATTGCAAAATCTTATTCCTCTGTCATATGCATATTGCTTCAAGTATTGCACTCATTTGAGAGTATTTCCAGATCCTCACAGACAAGCAGGAGTCTATTGCATTCGTCTGGAGAGGGAGGATTTGCCGTGATAATTAATTTGTGTTTTCTCATTCCTTAGTGTTTCTGCCTCTCAAATCCTCCCTTCTGAAGCAATGCCCATTTCTGAAATTGATAAGGCACAGCTCACAAATCTTCACAGCATTTGAGCAGGATTGTCTCTGAGCCTCTTTCAAGGTCATAGACATGAGATAAGGAAATGGTCTTTGGGACTTTGAGAGATAGCATGGAGGGTTGCGCACTGTGCAGGGTCCTCAGTGACACAGGGGAGCCTCTGTGTTTTTGTCTGAGTTCTCTAACACTGCTGCTAACAGAGATTCCATAGGCAGATGGCTTTAACAGAAATCCATCCTTCCCCAGTTTATAAGGCTGAAACAGAAAACCTGAAACTCAATGCCATCCTGTCACAACTAACTAAAGCTGATGCTCCAGTGAGTTTTCAGAGGCTGTAAATTGCATGAGAGGAGATTACTCACCTTTCCCTTGCAGGGCTGCAGGTGGATCCAAACCACCTAACTTCAGATTGGCAGCACTATCCACTAGGCCACCAGATCTTTCTTCTAGTTTGCTGTTATTATGTGCCTTCAAGTTGTCTATGACTCACAGCTACCCTATGAATAACAGATCTAAACTCTGCCTTGTCTTCTGTCATCTTTTTTATTTCTGCTTTGCTTGAGGACATTGTTACACTGCATTAATCCATCTTGTTGAGGGTCTTCCTTTCTTTTATTTACCCTCCACCTTTCCAGACATAATGTCATTTTCAAAGAACATGTCTGATGTTGTTGAGATGAAGCGTTGTCATCCTTGTCTCTAAGGAGCACCCTGGCTTCATTTTCTCTAAAACATATTTGTTCTTTTGGCAGTCCATGGGATATCCAGTGCTCTTCTCCAATACCCCAACTCAAAGGCATCCATTCTTCTGTCATCCTTATTCATTGTCCAATTTTCAAATGCATATCCAATGATTGAAAAGACCACAGCTTGAAGCAGGTACACCTTAGTCTTTAGGCTGGCATTGTTGTTTCTTAGCACTTTGGAGAGGTCCTTCACAGCTATTTTTCCAAATCTTTTGATTTCTTGACTTCTAGTACCAGAAGTTTTGATTATGGGTCCAAGTAAGATGATATCATGGACAACTTCAATATTTTCCTCATCTATCATGATGTTGTCTATTGGCCCAGTGGTGAGGATTTTTGTTTTCTTGATGTTAAGATGTAATCCATATTGAAAGCTATAATATTTTATTTTCTGCAGCAAGCATTTCCAGTCCACCTCACTATCAGGAAACAAGCTGTGTCATCTGCTTAATGTAGGTTTTGCTAAGTCTTCCTCCAATCCTGATGCCACATTCTTCATTTGGTTCAGCTTCTTGAATTATTTGCTCAAAATCCAGGTTGAATAGATATGGAGAAAAGATACAGCCCTGATGCATACCTTTCCTAATTTTAAACTGTACAGTGTTCCCCTGTTCTGTTTAGACAATAGCTTCTTGGTCTAAGTTTCACATGACATCCTTCTTGTAGTCTCTGTTTTCACCCAGGATCCATCTGACTTCAGCAGTGATATTTGGGTCCACAGCCTCTTTTAAACCCAGCTTGAACTTATGGCAGTTCTCTGTCAATGTACTGTTCTAGTAATTTTTAAATAATCTTCAACTATGTTTTACTTGTATGTGATATCAATAATGTTGTTCTATAATGTCCACATTCTGTTGATTTTTTTTTAATGGGAACAAATAAGTTCTTTTCCTGTAAGTTCGCCAGATAGCTGTCTTTCAAATTTCTTGGCACGGCCTGGTGAGCATATCCATGACTGCATCTACTTATTCAAAGATGTCAATTAGTATTCCATCAATTCCTGAGGCTTTTTTTTTTTTAATCTTCAGTGCAGCTTGAACTTTTTCCTTCATTGCTATTGGTTCTTAAAAATCAGGAGGCTAGAAGTCTAAATTTAGGATACCAGTTCCAGAGGAAAATACAAAATATGTCTGTATTTAAGTCTTTATTTTCTTTAGCATCTCCAACGTCTTTGGAGATCTCTCTGTGTCCGAGCCTTTCCTGGTATCAAAGAGCTTTGTAGGGAAGACACACAGGTCTAAACCCCACTCCACCCCTGGTGATTATTATCTGATAGAACTAAGGGTGTCTCCATATCCTTCCTTTGCCTATGTTTCCCCCCCCCCTTTTTTTTTTCTGGTGAGATAAACTACATTACTGAACACACCCTAGGGAAGTTCCTCTTATATATTCTTAAGGTTTTCACAGGATTGGGGACAGTTGCATTCCACTCTTAATCTTCTAACAACTATTTATCAGATCATGTGTGATCATTACACACTTTCCATGTTATATCTCTATGTGCATGTATTTTGGCAGACAAACAGTTCAATCATTGACAACATTCTTTATTTTTTTAATTTTATTTTATTTTATTATTTTTGTGAGAGTGTACCATCAAATCAGATCTGACTGGTACAGGAGGAGATTGTCCCTCCTTCCCCGGCAGAGCATCTGGTGGATTCAAACCATGCACCTCTGGGATTGTAGTTGCAGCTCCTTACCACTAGGCCACCAGAGCTCCCCCAACATTCTTTATTTTTTTTGTAACCACACCCTACTTATTTTCCTGATGGTAATATGGCATTAACAATACAAATTATGACAGTATTCCTTAATACTTTAATTTTTGCTAGGTCCTTTACATCCAGGTCCAAGAAAGCGAATGTCTCTGGATGTGCAATTGGTTGACATGTTCAGCTGCCAACCTAAAGCTTAGTGGTTCAAGTTTACTCAGAGACAACCCAAGAGAAAGACCTGGTGATTTATGTCTTCTAAGTCTATCATTGAAAACGTTAGGGGCACAGTTCTACTCTGCAATAGGGTCACCATGAGTCAACTTACAGCAACTGGGTTTTTAAGCATGTCATTACCCCTATAGCCTTCACCTTGCCCTTGGACCAGACCATATCTTGCAAACACTAGAAGTAATTTCCTATCATCAAACCTTGAAGCAGCTGACAGGGGACCAAAACAAAGAGTTCTATTTGGCCAAAGAAATAGGCAGCTTAATCAAGGGCCACACAGCAGCAAGTATGAACAAGAAAAAAGAAAGTAAGACCCACCAAATGTTGGAGGAAAAAGGACACCATGAAAGAGTAAATAGCACAAAATACAAATAAGACAAATATAAGGAGCTCTGGTGGGAAAATGGGTACACATTTGGCCCTTCATTGAGTCGATGATTAGAACCCACCAGCAGCTCCCCAGCAGAAAGGCAGCAATCTACTTCCATAAAGATTAGAGCTGTGGGAACTCTTAGTGTTGCTTGGGTAGCTCTGCTGGCCTAGTCCACAGAGAGTTGTGCTGTTAATTTAAAGGTCCTACTTCTCTGCTAGTTTGAATCCACCAGCCACTCCAAGGGAGACAGAGAGACAATATTCTTCTGAGCTCCTGAGTGATTTTCAGCCTCTGAAGTCTAGTGGAGGATATGCCAGGCGTCAATTCTGATTGATTGTAATGAGTGAGTGAAGGAGCTTGGACTTGATGATGCTGAATGGGAAAAGGTTCTCACCAATGTTGTACTTTATTAGATTTGTGTTGTCCACAGGTCACTGGCTGTATAGTATGAGAAAGTGGGTTTTTATTATTATTATTATTATTAATTTTAACAAAAATGTACAGAGATTTTGGATTTCCATTCATTCATTGTTGCACTTTTCTCCCTGCCCACCCCTCCCCTCAGTTGGTTTTTCTCTTTGCAAAGTAAAAAAAAAAAAGTCTTTCATTGTTATACAATCCCTAACCCCAAGTCCACTCCATTATGCAGCCTTTGTTCTGGACTCATGTCATGACATTAATACCTAATCAGATATCTCTTTTAAACAGTTCTCTCTCTCTCTCATCTGTTTCAATGCAGTAAACATAATTTATTCCATCTTTCTCAGTCTCCCCCTCCAACCTCTATGTCAGTCCCATTTTACAGCAGTGGCACTATGCAGTATTTGTCCTTTTGTGACTAAGATATTTCAGTCAGCATAATGTCCTCCAGGGTTATCTATTTTTAATAATATTGCATGAGTTCCTTATTTTTTAGTGCTGCATAGTATTCCATTTTAAAAGGAGTAAGATGAGAATAAACTATTTAGGAAACTATTTCATATTCAAGAGAGTAGTTGCTCAAGTTGTGAGCTAAGTCATTGGACTTAGGAAAGGAGGTAAAATAACGTGAAAATGTTGATTAGGCAAAATAATCTGAATGCATGATTGTTTAAAGGCAAGTAAAATTGGTCAAGAATAATGTCCACCCATCAACAAATGAATGGATAGAAAAAATTATTGTACATTCACATAATGGAATATTATGCAACCTTGAAAAACAATGAACTTGTAAAACATTTTGCAACATGGATGAGCCTGGAGGACGTTGTTGTTATAAGTCATTGAGTCGTTTATGACTCACAGTGACCATATGTACAACAACTCTGAATCCTGCTCTATCCTGAGCCAATTTCATTGTCTCCCATACACCTACTCTCATTTCCCTAGTCACTCAGTCAATTCATTTTACCCAGGGTCTTTTTCTTGTGCTATCCCTCCATTTTTCCAAGCATGATGTATCCTCTTCCAGGACTGGTCCCTCCTGGCAACATGTCCAAAATAGATGAGACAGAGCTTTAAAGTACTTGTCACTAAGGAGCAGCCTAGTTTCACCCTCTCTGGGACTGACTTGTTTGTTCTCTTAGAAGTACTTACTTCTTGGAAACAACCTAAGTGCCCATCAATGAGCGAATGGCTAGAGAAGCTGTGGTATATTCACACAATGGAATACGATGCTGCATTGAAAAACAAGGAACTCATGCAATATTATTCAAAAAGGGTGACACTGGAGGACATTATGCTGAGTGAAATAACTCAGTCACAAAGGGACAAATACCACATGGTGCCACTGTTATAGAATGGGTCTGACATCAGGGTTGGGGAAAGACAGAAAAAAATGGTTAAATTATGTATACTATATTGAAACAGATGAGGGAAAGAACATATTAGAGGCGATATATGATTGAGTATTATGGTTAGCCTTAATTGGTATACCATCTATTCCTGGGGCCTTATTTTTTGCTATTTCCTTCAAAGCAGCTTAAACTTCTTCCTTCATCACCATAGGCTCTTGCTCATATGTTATTTCTTTAAATTCCTCTGTATCTGCCAATTCCTTTCTATATAATGACTCAGTATATTCCTTCCATCTTCTTTTAATACTTCCTGAATCATTTAATATTCTGGCCAAAGCATCCTTGATTACAGCAACTCTAGGTTTGAATCTGTTCTTCAGTTCCTTGAGCTTAAGAAATGCTGAGCGAGTCTGGCCCTTTTGATTTTCTGACTCTAGCTCCTCGCAAATTTCATTGTCGCTATGAGTCGGAAACGACTCGACGGCACATAACAACAACAACAACAACAACATTATGGTTAGCACAAGAATCCAGAATTAAGGTTGCATAGAGAAGTGTACTCTGGGTAGGAGGTGCGGGGGATGGGTGGGGGAATTGTATACTAATAAAGGAATTTTTTTTCTTTCTTTTTCTTTTCGGAGAGGGGAGCGAACTGGTGGGGAGGGGTGGGCAGGGAGAAAAGTGCGGCAATGAATGAATGGAAATCCAAAACCTCTGTAAATGTTTATTAAAATTAATAATAGTAAAAACAGAAGTACATAATTCTTGGAAACAACCTAAGTGCCCATCAATGAACTAATTGCTAGAGAAGCTGTGGTATATTCACACAATGGAATATTATGCAGCATTGAAAAACAAGGAACTCATGGAATATTATTCAAAACGGGTGACCCTGGAGGACATTATGCTGAGTGAAATATCTCAGTCACAAAAGGACAAATACTGCACATAGAACTACTGTTGTAGGACAGGACTGATATCAGGGTTGGGGGGAGAGTGAGAAAGAGAAGATAAATAGTGTATTCTGCATTGAAACAGATGAGGGAGAGAACAGTTTAAAAGCTATATATGATTGGGTATTATGGTTATGACAAGAGTTCAGAATGAAAGTTGCATAGTGGAGTGTACTTGGGTGGGGAGGGAGGAATTGTATACCAATGAAAGAGTTTTTCTTTTACTTTTCAAAGAGAAGAACGAACTGGGGGTGGGGGTGGGCAGGGAGAAAAATGCAACAATGAGAATGAATGGTAATCCAACATCTCTGTAAACATTCATTAAAATTAAGAAAATAAAATTTTTTAAAAAGTACATACTTCTAGCACCACAAGTCAAAGGCATTGATCCTTCTTCTATCATCCTTAGTCATTGTCCAGCTCTCTGATGGATAGCAAATAATTGCAAAGACCATAGCTTGGATCAGGCATGCCCTAAGGCATGCCTCTAGACTGAAATCTTTGATCTTCCTCAAGTCTTCCTCAAATTCTGATGCCATGTCCCTTCTCTTAAAGTCCAATCTCCCAACGAATATGTTCTGCATATAGATTAAAAATGTATCGGAAAAGGAGGTGTCCCAGACGTGCTGTTTTCTTGATTTTTGAACCATGCAGTGTTTCCCTGCTCTGTTCTGAGGACTGTGTCTTGGTCCAAGTATAGGTTTTGCATGAGCACAATTAAGTGCTTTGGGGTTCCCATTCTTCTCAAGGTTAGCCACAATTTGGTTTGATTCACACAGTCAAATGCCTTTTCATAGTCAATGAAACACAGACAGACATTCCTCTTGTACTCTGCTTTCTTCCAAGATCCACCTGACATTGGCTATGATACTCCTAGTAGCATAGACTCTTCTAAACCTAGCTTGAACTTCTGGCAGGTCTCTGTTGATGTACTGTTCCAGTAAGTCTTGGATAATCTTTACCAGGATTTTGCTTATGAGTGACACTAGTGATATTATTCAATAATTTCCACACTGTGTGGGATCACCTTTTTTTGGAATGGGAATAAATATGGATCTCTTCCAGTCAGTTGGCCAGGTAGTTGTCCCCCAGATTTCTTGGCACATCCAGGGCTTCATCTGTTTGTTGAAATATGTCAGTAGATATTATATCAATTCTGGGGGTCTTGTCTTTTTGCCAGTTTCTTCAGAGCAGCTTGGACTTCCTCCTTCATTAGCATTTCCTCTTGATCATAAGTTGTTTCATTAAATTCTTGTGTGAGCCATCAAAACAGGACTACACTGGCCTGGAATCAAATCCAGATCTCTCACATGGAAGGACAATGTTCTACCACTGAAATACCATTGCCTATTGGTTTCAGAGGCCAACCCTATTCAGTATGAGATGGGAGTTCACAAAGGTGAGGGTCATTAGGATCCTGGAGGCTGGCTGTCACCCTTCTCCCCCACCAATCTGTCAAGTAGCATTAAATCCCAGTGCTTTTCAGCAGTGCAATGCAGCACTCATCTCATCTGACTTAGCCCACAAATAGATTTTTTGAGACAAGCATGCTCTCCATACCCTTTAGGCAATCCTCCATTAATATTGCCTCTGTCAAAGAAGCTTTAGTCAATGGTGAGCATCAGGAAATTTGACATTGTAATCTCAGACAAATTCCTTGAGGGCAATTAACTTGGCTTGCAGTTAAAGGTATAAAAAGCCGGGCACAGGGGATCTCTTACCCTCTCTGCACGCCTGCCTCTGCCTGGTCATTACTTTCTAGTCTCACAGGCCCTTTCTCCATCTCTGGTCCTTTGTGCTTGCAGCTCCCCTGCCTACAAGGCTCTCTCTTCCCGCAAGACTTCCTCACACCTGTTCCCCCTTAGCTTTTTCCTATTCTGGGTTTCAGCATCAATATCGTCACCTCTGAGACAACCTCCTTACTCTCTAGGGCTCAAATGGAGTATGGCTTCTTTTAATTGGGACCCTGAGCTGTTCCACCTGCTGAAATCTGCTCTGTTAGTACCCACATGTGAATGAAAAGGCCCCTTTTGTTATCGCTGTTATGAATAATAATAATAATCATCATGCAGGTAGTTACTGCTGCTCTTCTTTAGACTGCATCTTTGAACGTGGGAATTGGCCTTGAGCAGATGACAGTCATCTCGACAACCTGTGTATTCTGAGCACGAAGTCAAGATGAATGAGGGTCATTCAACATCCAACTTTAAATAAGTTTCTGCTACATAAATGACCAATCGATATTTAAGAATTTTCATGAAGCCATAAAAATTAGTCTGCCCAGAATGTCCATGCCTTAGTGTGGGTGACAAAAATGGTTACGTACTAAACCACTTAAATGATGGCTGATGACTTGAACCCACTCAGAGGTGCCTCGAGCGATTTGAAAAGTCAGCCACTGAAAATGCTGTGGAGTACAAGATATCTCTACTCTGACAAACATGAGGTTTCTATGAGTGGAAACTGACTCAATTAACAAAGTGTGTGTGCACATGGGTGCACGTGTGTCCATTTCTATCTACTTACATACATGTTTCTGTGTATTAAAAATCATAAGTTCAAACTGACATCCCAATTCAAAACTTACTCAGAATTCATTCTTATTTTCTCTCTTTCCCTACCTTTTTTTTGGTGGTAGAAAACACTGATAATCTCATTCCCCCCCCCCCATTATTTTCTTGATCCTCCTGTTGGCCTAGTGGCAAGAAGTGCACTGTAATCCCAAAGGCACATGCTTCAAGACCACCAGCTGCTCCTGGGAGAAGGATGGACAATCTCCTCCTGTGCAACTAACCGTCTTGGAAAGCCCTCTTGGGTGTGGGGTGTGGGTGGGGATGTCTGCTATGGGTCAGTTCTGACTTTATGGTATTCAACAACAACAATCCTCCTGTATGCAGTGAGTCTTCTGTTGTGGCCACCACACAATTTCCCCTGTTGTAGATATCTTCTTCATTGTGTTTTTTACATGTGCTCTGTGTTTTATAAAATCATTAATAGACACTGTGTTTCATTCATGTACATTGTGTTTTATACAATTATTCATATACATTACATTTTATATTATTATTAGATATAAAAAAGAGCTCAAGGGCGCGCATGAGAGAAATAAAGAAAGAAATTGGTCCCAAGAAACGAACAGGCCTTTATTGTGCAGTCTGAGAGGTATGGCATGTGGACAGGATCAAATGGTGCCCAGGCAGTTTGGGGGGTTTCCTTTTTATAGGGGTCTTGGGCTGGACTAAGATGGTACTTCTTGGAGTACGGCATGCTAATTAAGTTAGGTTTTAGCTTTTTTAATCAAGCTCAGACTCTTATCAGGATCCATTGTCTGGTCTGGTCTTTGATATAATCAACTTAGGTCTTATCAAGTTTCTCAGGAAATGATCAAGCTTGGTCCTGTGTGTGGGGTACAACTGCCATAGTCTTCCTTCAATCATTAATTACCATTGCTTTATGTTTATTATTATCCTGTCTTTTGAAGTCACCATTGAACCTTCCACATCTTTTGCTCATCTCCACCCATAACCTCTGCTATACCATTGATTCCCCCTTCCCATTTTTGGCCCTCCTCTCATTCCCTTCCCGTTTTGAACATTTATACATCTTGCTCAGTTATCTTCCTATTTTTGTAACAATGACCTTATGCAATATTTGTCATTATGTGACTGAGATATTTCATTCAGAATCATGCTCTCTAGATTCTGAAATTAGATCGTATTTTACAAAATCATTGTTCCTTGGTTCTGCATAGTAGTCCATTGTGTGAATATACAATCTCTTAATCCATTCATTTGTTGATAGGCATTTGGATGGTTTCCATTTTCTTGCTTTTGTGAATAATACTGCTATAAGCATATGTGTACATATCTCCATTTGTGTCTACATTCTGAATTCCTTGGGATATATTTCTAGTACTGGAATATCTGGGTTGTATCGGATTTCTACATTCAGCTTTTTAAAAAAAAAAATACCAAACTGCCTTCCATAGTGATTTTACCACTTTATAATCTCATACAATGCATAAGAGTTTTAATCTCCCTGCATCCTCTCCAACAATTATTGTTTTCTGTGTTATTAAACTCTGTCGTTGCTGCTGAAGTGAAATGGTATCTTGCATTTATTTGCATCTCTCTGATTGCTAGTGATTTTGAGCCTTTCTCATGTGTTTCTTGGCCATCTGAATGCTAAATTGACCATGACTGTTAAATAGTGTTCCTTGGTATGGCTGTACCAGTCTAGCCATTCACCTATTGAAGAACATGTTGGTTATTACCACTTTGAGCTCTGGTGGCCAATGGCAAGAAGTTGTGTTATAATCTCGAAGGCATGCAGTTCGAGGCCAATAGCTGTTCCACGGGAGAAGGATGGGCTATTTCCTCCTGTGTGATTAACTGCCTCTGAAAACCTGCCGGAGGGTCAGGTCCAACTCAATGGTATACATCAACACAACAACATGGACATTTATGTACATATTTTTGTGTATATTAGTCTTCATTTCTTGGGGGTTAAAGCCCAAGAATATGTTGAATGGTAAGTTTATGTTTTATTAAATTTATGTTTCTGTTTTTTTGTTTGTTTCTTTGGAGGGAAAGATTTACAGAGCAAATTTATTTTCCATTCAGAAATTTATAGATTTTGTTTGTTGTTTCCTGACATTGGCTACAATCCCCTCCCTGTACTAGCACTCTTCCCGCTTCCTCTCTGTGCTCTTTTTGGGTCCTTCTTTCCTCCCTTTCCTGTCTTCCTACAGTTCTGTTTTAACAAATGCAGACTCACTGTAGGCATTAGGGTGGATGCAATACCCCTATTCAGGGCATGGGTCTGATCTAATGTAAGGGGAGTTTTCTTAGGGTGTGACCTGCATCACCTTTCATCTTGCAAATGTTTTGTTGTTGTTGTTGTTGTTGTTGTTTTTAAAAAAAAAGGAAAGAAAAGCAATTAGAGAAGAGAGAGGGACCTGATTAACATCAAGAAATTGTTTTAGGGGCAAATGCTCCTCTTTTGGTTTTATAAGATTGATTGCTATGAGGATTATATTCTTCACAGGTATTATTCTTTGCTTTATAGGTCTGTCTATTGTTCAGCTGAAAGGTGATCTTTCAGTTCCATGTTTGCAGTCTTGAGGTTCCACCAGTCTCTATCAAACCAATGAGACTAGTGTTTTCAATGATTGTGAATTTTGTTCTACGTTTTCTTTCACTCTGTTCAGGACCTTTTGTTATCCTGATAGACTTGTTATTTGTAATTGTTGGGCACCATCTAGTTTTTCTAGCCTTGGAGTAATGGAACCTCTGATTCAAGTGGATTATTTGTTTCCTTGAGTCTTATAATTGCTTCACATTTCATTGTGCAGAATAGAGAGGGACCAATTGTAATAGAAATAGTTGTATGTTTAGTTTTTTCATGTTTTTTTTTAATTACCAAACTTTCCCCCAGAATTATTCTAGCACTTTACATTCTGTACAGCCCAATTTTCTTTTTATTAAGTTGTTCAGGAAAGTAAGGGCAAGGCAGAGAAAGAAGACAAGGAAGGGAAAGAAATGGGAAGAGAAAGCATCAGAGCTGGCAGCAAGTTATTACCTATATGTTAAGTTTAAAACTGGTGCTGTAGTTTCTCCATTTGATCTAGGCTACTGTCTTCATGTTATTGACAAATTTTAAGAATTGTATTGTTATGTCATATTTCTAGTAAGAACTCTTTAAATTTTTTTTTATTTTATTGGGAAAAACATATTGGGGTACAAGGAGGCGAGGGTTGGGGGCAGAAGGGTGAGGATGGGCAGGGATGCAGTTGCAGAGCTGCACAGTTTGGTCAGTGGGGGGAGCAGGTGAAGTAAATGAAAAGGATCCAGTGGGGACCAGATGCTACAGGGGGATGATAAGCATTTTCCAATGGTATTTAAACCAACTG
>NW_006399820.1:9885303-9887699 GCF_000299155.1 Elephantulus edwardii | reverse complement strand
GAAAGGGAGCAAACCTAGAGAGAACAAACTTGTGAGTTACAAATAGAGGGGTTTTGGGGGTGTTGCTTTCAGGTTTACTGGGGGAGAGGGTGGTAGAAAGTAGCCTAGATAAAATTCTCTGGATACGCTAGGCATTTTTCCCCCCACCCAGAGGTCAGATGGCACAATCTGGGGACTGAGGAGCTCACCCTGAGGGCCATGACGGCTTGCCCTGAGCTGAGGGTCGAAGACAGCCCACCCCGGGCAGAGGGCCGCGATGGCTTGCCCCGAGCTGAGGGCCGAAGACAGCCATAAGAACTCTTTTTACTGTTGCTTTTAGCTATTTCTTTGCTATTTTGTTCACTTGTTTTAATTTTTTTTATAAATCAGGTTATTGAAGTATACTATTCATATAATAAAGTTCCTATGTTTCAAAGTGCATTTCTGTTTTTACAAATTCCTGTTCCCACCACCACAATTAAGATATAGAACATTTCTTACACATAAAAAAAATTCTTTATTATTTATAGTCTTTGTATTTAACCCCTTTCTCATTGTTATTTCTGGTAGTCATGGATCTATTTTCTACACCTAAGGTTTTACCTTTTCCAGAATTCATGCATATAAAATGATACAGTATGTGATCCTTTGAGCCTGGTTACTTTATGTAATGTGATATGCTTGAGATTCAGCTCATGTTGTTCTGTACTTGGTGAGTTAATTTTTTCCCTTCTGACTAATGTTCCATCGAATATTTTAAAGTTTATCTACTTACCATTTTTCATGGGTTGAATTATGTCCCCCAAAATATGTACCAAATTGGCTGGGCCATGATGCTTGGTGGTTTGGCAGTTATGTAGTTAGTGATATTATGTAACCTGATTGATGGGCTAATCAACTGTGAGGGATTAGCATAGGATGCAACACCTCTGCTCAGGGTGTGGTTCTGATCTAGTGTAAGAGGAGTTGGGTTTTAAACTGCATCACCTTTTTTACCTGTGCTGAGAACCTTTTAGACCTAGGAAGGTCTTGATTTATCAAAAAACTGAGCCCGGATGTTGAAAGAGCCAAGAACATTTCTTCAGAGTCAACAGAGAGAGAAAGCACTGAATTTGGGTATCTAAACTTTGAGAAAATTCTGTTCTTACAACCATCCACTTGTGGTATTTCTGCTATATCAGTACTAGATAACAGAAATACCAGCTGAAGGACATTACAGTGAGCTGTTTTAAAATGATTCTGGGTGGGTTGTTTGGTTGTTTTTTTTTTATTTATAGTATTTTATTTACAAAATTCAAATACATTGTTTTTCAGACCAGATTTTTCCAATTTCCCCCACGTCCAACCCATCAAATTGTACAACCTCGTGGTTAATTCTCCTACATCCCGTGCATCCTTATTCTTCTGTTTCCACCCCCCACCTTTGTATCTTCATACTCATTCTACAATAATGGTGGAGGTTTTTTTATTTTAATGAAAGATTACAGAGACTTTGGATTTCCGTTCATTCATTGTTGCACACTTTCCTCCCTGCCCACCTCTCCCCTCCAGTTTGCTTTTCTCTTAGAAAAGTAAAAATACATACATACATACATACATACATACATAAATCCTTTCATTGTTATACAATCTTCTCTTCCCCCCCTCCCCAAGCCCAGTCCACCCCACTTATGCAGCTTTCATTCTGGACTCTTGTCATGACAATAATACCGAATCAGATATTCCTCCTAAACAGTTCTCTCCCTCAACTGTTACAATGCCGTATACCTTATTTATCCCCTCTTACCTCCACCCCAACCCCAAGGTCAGTCCTGCTTTACAACAGTGGTACTATGCAGTGTTTGTCCTTTTGTGACTGAGATATTTCGCTCAGCATAAGGTCCTCCATGGTCACTCATTTTTTATAACATTTCATAAGTTCTTTGTTTTTCTGTGCTGCATAACAGTCCATTGTGTGAATATACCACTGCTTCTCTGTTCATTTGTTTGTTAATAGACACTTGGGTTGTTTCCAACTCTTTACTATTGTGAACAATGCAGCGATAAACATGGTTGTGCATATATCTGATTGGGTGGCAGTTGTGGTTTCTTTAGGGTATATTCTCACCAGTGGAATTACTGAGTCAAATGGTATTTCTATTTCCAACTTTTTGAGAAAGCACTATACTCCCTTCCAGAGTGGTTACACCATTTTACACTTCGACCTATAGTGAATAAGGGTTCCAAGTTCTCCACAATCTCGCCAATATTTGTTGTTTGCTGCTTTGTTAAATTTTGCTATTCTTACTGGGGTGAGATGATATCTCATAGTTGTTTTGATTTTAAACTCTCTTAGAGCTAGGGATTTTGAACATTTCTTCATGTGCTTGTTGGCCATCTGAATGTCTTCATTGGTAAAATGTCTGTTCATATCCTGT
>NW_006399820.1:9881231-9883058 GCF_000299155.1 Elephantulus edwardii | reverse complement strand
GATATTTCACTCAGCATGATGTTCTCCAGAGTCAACCATTTTGAATAATATTGCATTAGTTCCTTGGTTTTCAATGCAGCATAGTATTCCATTGTGTGAATGTACCACAGCTTCTCTACCCATACGTTCATTGATGGGCACTTAGGTTGTTTCCAACTCCTTGCTATTGTTCACCAGTACTTTTTAGTATGTATGTATATATGTATGTATGTTTATACACACACACACACACTTTCCTTTTCTTTTTTAGTAATGTCCAGGTTTTTGACATTCATGCATCATTCCACATTCCAATTACTTGTGTCTGCTTACGACTGTTCCTCCTCCTTGAAGTTTGAGGGTTCAGCCTCACGTGCTATCTCTGCTAGTCTAAGAGCACTCTATTGTACAGAGGGTTTTCAAAGACTTGCTATTTCGGAAGAGAATAGCCAGTCCTTCTTCCTAGTATGTCTTCATTTGGATGCTCAGCTTTAGAACAATATCTGACAGACAAGCATTTTACAGAAAGGAGCAGATGAAAGACATTTCCCTATTATAGAATTCACCAATAGATTCAGTGTCACCCAATTCCCTTGCTACATGTCTCTTGACCTGCTCTTTTCTCTACTCCAACAGCATCCTCTTCCACTCCCACCTACCCCGTCCAGCATTTTCATCCCCCCCAGCCAACCCTTGATATGATGGCTTAGGTCTCAATTCACTTCTGTGATGCTTAACACTTTGCACTGCTGCCAGTCTCTCCAGCTGCTGCCAGTTCCTCTTGCATTTACGAGGCTCTTAGTCCAAATCCTAGGCACCAGTGTTATGGATTTAGGGAAGGATTTCTGTCTCAGACCGTTCTGAGGAAAGGCCCTTGCCCCTGAGCTTGAGCTCTGGAAGTGTCATCTTGTGACTTAGTGCCTCTGCTCTTCCATTTGCAGCACACTTCTGTCACAGTAGGATACTTTTCCAGGGGAGGGTCATGTCTCCTCTAGAGCTGGTGTGCTAGTGTTGTTTACTTGTCTTGCTTTGAATGTCCTGACTTTTGGCAAAATCCAGTGGGAATTTTAGAAAGATGAGCATCACCTGACTTTGAGAGGGTAGAAGTTATTCCAGAATCTTCCTGCCATTGAAGCCTAGGAGTTCCTGAAGCTAATTAGAGTTGGAGCCCTTGTCTTGTTTTGAATCCCCTGATTATCAGCAAAGTACCATGTGCTCCTCCGTAAGTCTACTGTCAGAGAGCTGTGTAGTCATGAAACTGAGCTGCACCGGGTTGTGTACTCATGAAATTGAGAGTTGTGGTCAGTGGAATATGAAGTCTTGGTTCAATTAGTCATCTGATCATTGTAGAGGATGAGATAGTTCACACCCTCTTGAACTACACAGAATATTTTTTTTCTTGGCAAAACAAAAGGTTAATAGTAGATTATAGTAGTCGAATTCAGGTTACAGATTCACTCATTCAGATTAGTAGCTGAATATAGTCGCTCAGTCAGAACAGCTTCCAAAGTGTGCTTGCAGGTGCCTCAGCCTTGAGCCTCATGACTTTAGGCCAATGTTACAAAGTTCTCAGTCCGGCCAGTATTGGTTCTCACCCACCCTCACCCCAGTTGTTCAATGAACTTGGGCAAAAGCTCTTAGTTTAGCTCTGGTTCTGTCAGGTAGCAGGTAACAGTCTCAAGGTAGCTCCATCTCATGTTCTCTGGTTTAGCTATGCTTGCTATTGTCAGAGATATAGCTGGAGCAGAATACAATGGGTTTGAAAGATACGCTACATTCTCTTCCTTCGTCTTTGCTGAGGGGGACAATCTAGATCGGCTGCTGGAGCTGCTCAATTTATTGGTGAGA
>NW_006399820.1:9876391-9880501 GCF_000299155.1 Elephantulus edwardii | reverse complement strand
ACACTCCCACCAACAGTGAATAAGTGTTCCAGTTTCTCAGCAACCTCGCCAGCATTTGATATTTGCTGTTATGTTAAATTTTGCTGTTCTTACTGGGGTGAGATGATATCTCATAGTTGTTTTGAGAACTACACAGAATTTTTGTGGACAAAATGAGGTTCTTCTGTCCAACATAATTGCTAAATGAAGCTGTAAAACATTCTGGTAATTACCACCTAGTTATTGCAAGCTGAGTTGATAAATTTTTATTCAGTATGTTTTCATTGCTTTATTTTCAGTTTCTCGGGCTCTTTGAATGGTAAAAATAACACTCTTATTCATGCTCATTATCAAGCTATTTTTTTTCAGAGCCAAATATAAATGACTTTAGATTCTTTTGGATCAACCACATTATTGTTTCCCTCCATTAAGCAAGATAATCAACAATCAATTAAGTAAATGCATATGTTATTTTTTCCTAATAACTCATCATCATTACGTAAAAATAAATAAACTTAAGGGAATAAATCAACTTTAGGAAATAGTTTTGCTTTGAGAAAATTAATTTATGATTCTGTCCATATTTACACATAAGATAATTAAGTATATGCTGTGAAAATAAATGTTATCACTGTTTATTGAGTGCCTTTTGCTCATCTTTTTTTCTGCTTAATTTCCAATTATTTAGAACTCTGGTGGCACAGTGGTTATATGCTTGGCTGTTAACCAGAGGTTGATGATTTGAACCCACATACTGGTGACTCTGGGGATGAAAATGTGGCAGTGTGTTTCTTTAAAGATTACACACTTGGAAACTCTGTGAAGGTAGGACCCTACTCTCTCTCATAGGGTCATTAAGAGTTAAAATTGACTCAAATGTAGTGGATTTGGTTTTGCTTTCATTAATTATTTAGTGTGTTAAGTGTTGGGCTGCTAAGTGAAAAGTTGGTGGATTGAATCTTTCAGCCACCTTGCTGGAGAAAGGGAGCATTCTGCTCCTACTCCTACCCCCTGGTAAAAAAAATTTACAACCTTGAAAATCTGAGAGTGGTCACTGTGATTCAAAGTTAGCTTGACTTGGGGTTTGGTGACTTAGTGGTAAGAAGCTGCTCTGCAATCGCAGCGTTGGCTTGACAGCAGTGAATTTAGAAATGAGAAATGACTGTGGACAATTATCAAATTAAATTATACGAGTACAGCACAGAAAAAGATGAAAGTCTTATTTTCTTTTTTCTCTTATCCTGGCTTGTCTTTTCTTCATCTCTAACTACCTACTTTCTAATAAAATGGACAACGGCCTCAATGGAGGTATTTGAGGAATTTTGACCAAATAAGCCAAAACGGAAGACTCCTCTCTCTTTGACCTCTTCTCTGCTTGTGTAGTTTAAACCTGTAGGTTCAGGGTGTAAAATGTCACAGAACCAGATGTGGCAAGAATCCTGGTCTGTTTCCTGACAGGAAAATGAGTGACTAGTCAAAAGCTTCTTGGCCTTTGCTATCTCCCCACTCATTCTCAAAATGATAGGAGAAATGCACTCTCTGTGGGATGGCAAATCTCTAAATTTCTCCTACAGATTTATTACTTGCAAGGAAGTATTTGGAAAGAAGCCCATGAAAGATATGGCAAATGGGAAACATTTAGTGATTTTTTTTTAAAGACATGAGTGCCCTATGTTTTTTTTTTTAAAAGGACAAAGGACAAAACGTTATTTTCTTCTATACATCTTCCTGGCAGTGACCACACTTCAATATTTGCCAATTAAATATATTTCCAGCATAATATTTCCATAAACTTTCACTGTTAATGTCTAATTAGAAACTTGTAGTTTAAACACACGTGCGCATGCACACATGCATACACACACCTATAAGTTTTAAATTTAAAATATCAATCAAGTGCATTTGATTTTTTTAACTGGATGAATGAGATTTAATTATTCTCTGAATATTTATAATTCAGGCAATAGAATATAATATTCCTAAAATAGTTCCTGTCCTTTTGTAGGAATATCACTTCTATAGTTTTCCCCTCTCTTTACTATAGCATCAATTTCCCTTTCTGTGCTAGTTTATTCCCATTTAGAATATGAACGTGCTCTTGTTTCTTTTGTTGTTGTTGTTGTTGCTGTTGTTACATGCCCCTGAGTCAACTCACAGAGACCCTGTGAACATAAGCTCTGTCCCCTGCCATATCCTGAGTCAACCTCACTGTCTCCATCACATCTACCTCTACAACTCCAGTTACTGTATCAGTCCACCTCCTCCAGGGTCTTAATAGAAGAAAACTTCCCATCTTCGACTCACAGAACCACTAGAGATATACAACCTTTTGGTTAGTAATACAACACCTACAGACTACACCATCAGAACTCTCAGTCTTCCATTGCCACACCCCTATATGTTCTTCTTTGTCTTGAAACTTCAAAATGTTACCTAGATTTATTAAATCTAGTACTTTTTATCTTTTCCCTTGACTGTACTCCACTCAGACTTTTACCCTCAACACTCTATCAGATGTGCCCTCTCATGGTGCTCCATCCAACGATCAATTCTCAGCCTTGATCTTATTTGACCCATCAGCGGAGCTTGACTCAGTTGTTCCATTCTTCATTCATGATGTGCTTTCATCATTTGGCTGTTGGATTGACACATTAATAGTTCTCTTCCTAGTTCACTGATTTTTTTTTTCACATCTTCATTTTCTTTGTTGGAGCTTTCTCTTCTCTCTCATCTTCATACTGAAGTATTTTAGACCTTAGTGTTGGGTCTTCCTCATCATTTGTATGACTTTATAGGCCATCTAGCCTCTTAGTTTTATGGATAGTTATATCCATATGTCAAAGACTCCCCAATTCATATCTTCGAACTAAACTCATCTCAACTTCTGACTCATGAATCTAACTGCCATATTAATAATTCACCTGGTAGACTGATGTTGTTGTTACCTACTGTTGAGTTGGAACTGACTCACAGCTGACCTTCTAGTGGTTTTTCAGGGATTGTAAGGTTCATGAGAGGAGCTTACCCACCTTTTCCCATGGTACAGCTGATGGATTTGAACCAAGTGCATTTGAGTTGGAGGCACAACTCTTTACCATTAAGCCACCAGATTTCCCAGGATACCTAATAGACCTCTCAAAAAAAAAATTAAAAAACAGACTTTTTTAAAACAGTGAAAAGTCAACCAACTGACATAAATGTATTAAATTTTATAAGTAAATTTAATACACACTGGAGAAACAAACCCTAATGACAAGTCAGTAGAAATAAATACAACTGGTGTCCAGATCTTACTGGGCTTTATGAGGAGGAATGTGGCATCTGGTTTGGAGGGAGCCTCATCAACAGCCTACGTTATGTTGATTACACAATCTTTCTTCCTGAAACTGAAAAGGACCTGAAGCACTTTTTGCAGAAGGTCAAGGACTGTAGTCTTCAGTATGGATCAAAGCCTCAACATCAAGAAGACAGAGCTAGATTCTCACCGTAGGCCACTTGGCAACACCATGATAGATGGAGAAAAGATTGACATGGCTAACAATGGCAGCTTGCTCAGATCCATAATCAACTCTCTTGGCACCAGCAGTCAGGAAATCAAAAGATGAATTGCATTGGGAAAATCTGCTGTCAGGGACCTCTCCAGAGTACTGAGAAGTAATGATGTCAGTCTAGAGACTAAGGTGTGCCTGATCCAGGTCACGGTCTTTGCAGTTACTTGCTATGCATTAGAGAGCTGGACAATGACTAAGGATGACAAAAGAAGAATTGATCCTTCGAGCTGTGATACTGGAGAAGAGTATTGAACATACACTATGGACACCAAGAAAACAAGTTAGATCTGTCTTAGAGAGGGTGAAACCAAATTTCTTCTTGGAGGATAGGGTTTTAAAACTCCATATCACATACTTTGGGCATGTTGCCAGGAGGTACCAGTCCTTGGAGAAGGACACCATACTTGGAAGAGTGGAGGGACAGTGCAGGAGAGGAACACCTTGGATAAGGAGGAGTGATGCAGCTACCGGGGCAATGGGAGTAGGTGTGTTGGAATCTGAGAATGGCTCAGGGTGGGACAAGCTTCAGATCTATTGTGCATAGGGTCACTATGAGTCACAAGTGACTCATTGGCACATA
>NW_006399820.1:9849727-9875511 GCF_000299155.1 Elephantulus edwardii | reverse complement strand
AGCACCACAGCTCAAAGGCATCAATTCTCCTTCTATCCTCCTTGGTCATTGTCCAACTTTCTGATGCATAACAAGTGATTGCGGGTAGTGCGGCCGTTTCTGGCCCCGGCGTGAGGAGCCCGCAGGCTCTCGCACTCCAGCCGGTGGCCCGTCCCCCTCGCCGTCGCTGCAGAGTGGGGTCGCCTGCTGCCCAGCCCGTCCAGCACCCCCGCTGCCGGCTGCCAAAATGAGTCTCTTTGGAACAACATCGGGCTTTGCAACTGGTGGAACCAGCATGTTTGGCAGCACAACCACAGACAATCACAACCCTATGAAGGACATTAAAGTCACATCTTCTCCTGATGACAGCATTGGCTGCCTGTCTTTTAGCCCACCCACCTTGCCGGGGAACTTTCTTATTGCAGGATCTTGGGCTAATGATGTTCGCTGTTGGGAGGTTCAAGACAGTGCACAGACAATCCCGAAAGCTCAGCAGATGCACACAGGGCCGGTTCTTGATGTCTGCTGGAGCGATGATGGGAGCAAAGTATTTACAACATCTTGTGACAAAACCGCCAAAATGTGGGACCTCAACAGCAACCAGGCAATACAGATCGCACAGCATGATGCTCCTGTTAAAACCATACATTGCATCAAAGCACCAAATTACAGCTGCGTGATGACTGGGAGCTGGGACAAGATGCTCAAGTTTTGGGACACGCGGTCATCAAATCCTATGATGGTTTTGCAGCTCCCAGAAAGATGTTACTGTGTGGACGTGATTTACCCCATGGCTATGGTGGCGACAGTGGAGAGGGGGCTGATCGTCTACCACCTGGAGAACCAGCAGTCTGAGTTCCGGAGGATAGAGTCGCCACTGAAGCACCAGCATCGGTGTGTGGCTATTTTCAAAGACAAACAGAACAAGCCAACTGGCTTTGCCCTGGGGAGTATCGAAGGTAGAGTTGCTATCCACTACATCAACCCCCCCAAATCCTGCCAAAAATAACTTTACCTTCAAATGTCACCGATCCAATGGAACGAATACGTCAGCACCTCAGGATATCTATGCGGTCAATGGCATCGCATTCCACCCTGTCCACGGCACTCTGGCTACAGTGGGGTCTGATGGCAGGTTCAGCTTTTGGGACAAAGATGCCAGAACAAAACTAAAGACGTCGGAACAGTTAGATCAGCCCATATCAGCCTGCTGCTTCAATCACAATGGAAACATATTTGCCTACGCATCCAGCTACGACTGGTCCAAGGGACATGAATTCTACAACCCCCAGAAGAAGAACTACATTTTCCTGCGGAATGCCGCTGAGGAGCTGAAACCCCGGAATAAGAAGTAGCGACCTGTGCTTTCAGGCGGGCAGCCTGTGCCGCTCTCTCCGTGTGGCTTGTGGTCTCGACTCCTGGGCCTTCAGCCTCAGCCATAGACTTCACCCCCGGAGGGAGCAGTGCTCTGGCTCGACCACCCCTGGCAGCTCACCATCTCCATTCCACTGTCCAGGACTAGTTGCCTTCACAACTTTCAGGGTTTGAAGTGGGTGTCAGTGCTTCATTCATCAATGTATGCGTTTGAGAGGGTTGGAAAACATCCTTCAAACCCTGTACTGTGTTTTGTAATAAAATATTTTGAAGACAGAAAAAACAAAACAAAACCAAAAAACAACAAGTGATTGCGAAGACCATGGCCTGTATCAGACGCACCTTCGTCTCCAGAGAGACACCATTGGTCTTCAGTACTTTGGAGACGTCCCTAACAGCAGACTTTCCCATGGCAATGCGCCTTTTAATTTCCTGGCTGCTGGTGCCAAGACTGTGGACTATGGAGCCAAGCAAACTAAAGCTGTGTACAATCTCAATCTCTTCACCATCCATCCTGATGCTGCCAATTGGTCCAGTGGTGAGAATCTTTGTCTTCTTGACATTGAGCCTCAATCCGTATTGGAGGCTGCAGTCCTTGACCCTCTGCAGCAGGTGCTTCAGGTCCTCTTCAGTTTCAGCAAGCAGGGTTGTGTCATCTGCATAACGCAGATTGTTGATAAATTGTCCACCAATCTTGTTCCCACATTTCTCCTCATAGAGCCCAGCCTCCCGGATAATCTGTTCTGCATATAGGTTGAAAAGGTATGGAGATAGGATGCATCCCTGGCGTACGCCCTTCCCAATTTTGAACCATGCAGTGTCCCCTTGCTTTGTTCTGCCATGGACGTGCTCACCAAGTTGTGCCAAGAAATCTGGAGAACAACCACTTGGCCAACTGACTGGAAGAGATCGATATTTGTTCCTATCCCAAAGAAAGGTGACCCAACAGAATGTGGAAACTACAGAACAATCTCACTGATTTCACATGCAAGCAAGATTTTACTGAAGATTATCCAAAAACGACTGGAACAGCACATCAACAGAGAGCTACCAGAAGTCCAGGCTGGGTTTAGAAGGGGTCGTGGTACTAGAGATATTGTAGCTGATGTTAGATGGATCTTGGCTGAAAGCAGGGAATACCAGAGGAATGTCTATCTGTGTTTCATCAAAGGCATTTGACTGTGTAGATCATAACAAACTGTGGCTGACTCTGAGAAGAATGGGAATCCCGGAACACTTGATCGATAAGACGAGGGCGAGAATAATTTAAAAGTGATGTATGATAGGGTATTTTGGTTATCACAAGAGTCCACAATTAAGGTTGCATAGTGGAATGTACTTGGGGCGGTGGGAGGAGTGTGGGGGGATTTTGTACCAGGGAGGGAATGTTTCTTTTACTTTTCAAAGAGAGGCGTGAACTGGTGGGGGGAGGAGGGCTGGGCGGGGAAAGAAGTGTAGCAATAAATGAATGGAAATCCAAAGTCTCTGTAAATGTTCATTAAAATTATTTTAAAATAATTATTAAAATAAAATTTAAAAAATAATAAAATAAAGAAACAAATATTGAGGCCATACTAATAAAGATATAATTGAGTGAATAAATAAATAAATAGGGAATAAAAGACATCTTTTCCAACTAATAAATGTAGAAAGAATGTAGAAAATTGAAAATTACCATTTGAAAAGCCACAGTAATAATAGTTGTTGGCAAAATCATTAGATGCTAAAGTTAGCATGCAAAACAAGCTGAGTAATAAGATATTACATAATCTCAAAATTTCCCCCTACACAATACTGATTGTTGTTGTTGTTAAGTGCTGTCAAGTCACAGGAGACTCATAGCGACCCTATGAAGGAGAGTCCTCAGGGCTTGGGTGCCTTTCATCCTCTCTCCAGGTTCATAGGGTTTCCGGAGGCAAGCTATTACGGAAGTGGATGCCACTCCTCCTTCCAAGCTTGTTTTAATCAGGGAGCTCCACTCCACTCTCTCTCCGCATTGGGTAGCCAACCATTAACGCATTTGACACATCAGTGTCACAGTGTTCAGTCTCACAGCAACCAAAAGTGACTGCGATATGGCAACTTATACACCAAGGCTGTATGACCTAGAGGAATGTACAATACTGATAACAAAAGGGGAAAAAATAATCATTATATAGTGGAGAGATGTAGGGTTCAAAGTACACCACCAATAATGAGACAGATGACATCATTAGGCTTTAGATGGGATGGTCTAAGGGGGCACCGCTGCTGCCTCATTCCTGAAGCATTCTCGCCATAATGTCATAAACTGACTTGGTTATTGTTGTTAGGTGCTATCAAGTTGATTAGGACACATAATGACCCTATTTACAATAGATTGAAACCTTCCATTATCCTCACAATCTTCTCCATGACCAACTCTTGTTACCATCACTCTATCAAACAATTCATCTCACTGAGAGTTTACACTCTTTCACTGACCCTCTACTTTCCCCAGCATGCTGATTTTGTCCAAGGACTGGCCCTTCCTGAAGGCATGCCCACAATATGTGAGATGAAGTTTCCCCATCACTGCCTCAGGAATACCTTGACTGCACTTTCTCCAGGACCTAGTTGTTTTTCATTTTGCCCTTCTGTGATAAACCTAATAGTGTTTGCATAATATAAAGGTATCAGTTCTTAACTCTTCCTTACTCATCATCCAAATCAGAATTTAGTCATGAGGAAATATCAGACAAACTCAAATTGAGGGATATGCTACCAAAATAACTGGGACTTATTCTTAAAAAGTGTCAGTCATGAGGAAAAAAAAATATAATGAGGAACTGTCCCAGACTGGGATGAATAATATTGCGTCAATGTTAATTTCCTGATGTTGATCATTGTACTGTGGTTATGTAAAAGGTTCTGGGGAAGGTGAATGAGGGCTACACATGAATCTTTGAACAATTTGCAAGTCTTTAGTCAGCCTGAAATTATTTCAAAATGGAAATATAAAGGTTAAAAATATCTGAAATTCTGAACTTCCAGTTTTTCAACTCAAACTTGTTCCTTATGTGATCTTTTCCATCTCAATGAAGTGTAGTTTTATTTTTTATTGTTTCTGGACACAAACTCTGTAGTGAGTTGTATTGTTAACTCAAAGGCCTCACATCTTCCAGATTTCAAATTCATTAGTGGCAACGAGGAAGAAAGTGGACGGTCTCCTGCCTTTATGATTTGTTGTTGTGATGTGTCATCAAGTCAAATACAATTCATAGTTGCCCTGTGAACAACAGAGCTCAACCCTGTCCTATCCTGTGCCATCCTTGCCATCTCCAACACACCTGAGCCCGCTGCTGCAGTCACTGTGTCAATCCATCTTGTTTATGGGCTTCTATGAGTTCAAACAGACTCACTGGCAGTGAGCTTGACTTAGTCATTATGTGTCTGTCTCATAGCTATTCTGCTTCAGAGTAGAACTGCACAGAGCATTTTCTTGTTTGTTATTTTTATGGAAACACATTGCCAGAGACCCCAGAAGACCACTGGGTGGTTTTAACTGCTGACTATTGGATTGGTAGCCTAGGGCTTAACCTTTACAGAGCTCCTTCATTTTTCTTATCGTCCAAACCAGAACTTTTGTAACCATCCTTCATTTCTTTTTCTCACATAGCTCATCTATAGAAAGTCTCTGGGCTGTATCATCAAATACATCTCACCTCTCTCCTCTTCTACTGCTTCTTACATAGTCCAGGAGACAATTAATGTTTGTGTAAGGTATTCTAACTTACCTCCTTGATTGATGAATCTTCTCAAAACCCTTCCCTACTATGTCTTCTGAAATAAAAGCCTAAGTTCTGTTAATGGCCTATATGGCCCTACGTGATCTTGTTGGGATCACTTCTCTGATCTTTTCTCTTACTGCTCTCTTGGTTATTCACTCCCTCCTAACCGTTCTGATCTTCTTGGTGTTTGAGTCTTCACAGTGACTGGTTCATTTTCCTAGGATGTCCTCTCACCTCGTGTTACTTTGTCATCGCTTCATTATTTTCTAGCCTTAGCTTAATGCTGTCTTCTCAATAAACCCTTTCTGGCTACCATCTTCAAATTTCAATCCCTCTTTCTATAGTCTCCTTAAGAGGTGAGATATATATATATATATTTTATTTTTTTTTCAAGCATCCTTATCAGCAAATAATATATTAAAATATATCAATTCTTTCCTGGTCTTCCTTTTTCACTGTCCAGTTTGCACATACATATGAGCTGATTGAAAATACCATGGTTTGAGTCAGCACATGTTGGTCTTTAAAGTGACATCTTTGCCTTTAGCACTTCAAGAAGTCTGTGCTAGAACATTGTCCCAATGCTCTATGTCATTTGATTTTCTCACTGCTGCTTCCACAGGCACTGATTGTGGATTCAAGTAAAATGAAAATCCTCCACAACATCAAAATTATATTAGCTTAGCATGCTGTTGGTGTCTACTTGTGAGGATTTTTGTTGTTAATAGTCTTTTCTTTTGTGAGGAAAAAAATTAGACAACTGGGTTCAGTTTAGATAATCCCAATTTTGTTGGCAACATTCAAAGCATCATAGTCAGGAGCAAGTTGAACATATGCCTTCTTTCCATCAGGCCTAATGATCAGGTTGACCTTGGCCACATCAGTGTCATAGATCTTCTTTACAGCTTGTTTGATTTGGTGCTTGTTGGCCTTGACCTCCTCAATAATCACAAGTGTGTTGTTATCTTTATCTTCTTCATGACTGACTCAGTGGTCAGGGGAAATGTAATGATGACATGGTGGTCAAGCTTGTTTCTCCTTGGGGTGCTCTTCTGGGGGGTATTTGGGCTGCCTGTGGAGAGCCTCAGTGTCTTAGGCCTCTGGAAGGTGGGTGATTGTCGGATCTCCTTTTCTTGTGTGACTATGGATGCCCTTCAGGACTGTCTTCTTGGCCTTTAATGCCTTTGCTTTGACTTCAGTTTTGGGAAGGGCAGGGGTATCTTTCTTCACTTTTGGTGCCATCTTTGTAGAAAGGCAGCAATAGATAGTCTTTAATGTTCATAAGTAAGTGCTTGAAGTCCTCTTGGGTTTTTTTGCGTGTTTTTTTTAAACTTTATAAAAATTTTATTAGTTTTTGTGTGTGTACCGTCAAATCGGATCTGACTGGTACAGGAGGAGATTGTCCCTCCTTCTCCAGCAGAGCATCTGATGGATTAGAAGAACACACCTCTGGAATTGTAGTGCAGCTTCTTGCCACTATTAAGTCTTCTTGTAACAGGCAAAATTGGGTTATCTTCATATCACAGATTGTTAATGAGTATTTCTTCAAAGTTTAATGTGGCTTTATAGCCACATTCTTCAGATAGTCTAGCTTCTCAGATCATGTGCTCAGTGTAAAGATTGAATAAATATGGTGAAAGGACGCAACCCTGACCCACATTGTTCTAAGGCATGTGAGTTCCCCTTGTTCTATTTGAATGACTGCCTCTTGGCCTATTTATAGATTGCACATGAGAAGAATTGTTCTGGAATTCCCATTCTTCCCAATGATTTGTCGTGATCCACACAATCAAATGCCTTTGTGTAGTCAGTAAAACACAGGAAAATATAATTTAAGAATTCTTTGCTTTCAGCTGAGATCCACGAGACATCAGCAATGGTTTCCATGTACACCTCTGAATCCAGCTTGAATTTCTGAAAGCTCCCTGGTAATAAATCCTCAGTAAAATTTTACTTGTATGTGATATTACTGATGATGTTTGATAATTTCTGCACATTCTGTTGCATCCCCTTTCCTTCCCCCCTTAAAAATTAATTTTAATGAACATTTACAGAGACTTTGAATTTCTATTCATTCATTGATGCACTTTTCTCCCTGCCCTTCACCCCATTCCCTCTTCTCTTTGAAAAGCAAAAGAAAAACTCTTTCATTGTTATACAATCCCTCCCCTCAAGTCCACTCCACTATTCAGCCTTCATTCTGGACTCCTGTCATGATAATAATACCTAATCATATATCACTTTTAAACAGTTCTCTACCTCATCTGTTTCAATGCAGTATACATTATTTATCCCCTCTTTCTCAGTCTTCCCTCAACCCCAATGTCAGTACTGTTTTACAACAGTGACACTATGTTGTATTTGTCCTTTTGTGACTGAGATATTTCACTCAGGATAATGTCCTCCAGAGTCACCCTTTTTGCATAATATTTCATGAGTTCCTTGTTTTTCACTGCAGCATAGTATTTCATTGTGTGAATATACCAGAGCTTCTCTATGCATCCGTTTGTTGATGGGCACTTAGGTTGTTTCCAACTCTTTGCTATTGTGAACAAAGCTGCAATGAACATGGGTGTTCATATATCTGCTTGAGTGGCAGTCATGGTTTCATAAGGGTATATTGCCAGTAATGAAATTGCTGAGTCAAATTCCTATGCACATCCAAAAACTTCTCCAACAGGGTAAAAAGGAAAGCCACCGACTGGGAAAAAAGATTTGGTAATAACATGTTAGATAAGGGACTTATACCTAAAATTTATAAAATACTCGAGCACCACAACAAGATAAAGGTAAATAACCCAAATGAAAAATGGGCACAGGATATGAACAGACACTTCACCAAAGAAGAAATTCAGATGGCCAACAAACACATGAAGAAATGTTCAAAGTCCCTAACTCTAAGAGAGATACAAATCAAAACAACTATGAGATATTATCTCACCCCAGTAGGAATACAAAATTTAACAGAGCAGCAAACATCAAATACTGGCGAGGTTGTGGAGAAACTCGAACCCTTATTCACTGTTGGTGGGAATGTAAAATGGTGTAACCACTATGGAAGGCAATATAGTGCTTTCTCAAAAAGTTGTAAATAGAAATATCATTTGACCTAGCATCCTCTTTTCTTGAGATGGATACAGATGTGGATCTCTTCCAGTGACTTATCTTCCAAAACTCTCGGCACAGATGAGAGAAGATTTCCATGGTGGCTTCCTTTGTTGAAATAATTCAATTGTATTCCATCTGTTCCTGAGGACTTGTTTTTCCTGATAAACACAAATGCAGCTTGGACTTCTTCCTTTAGTACCATTGATCCTTGATCAGGTGGTACACTTCTTGAAATGACTGAACACTGACCAGTTCTTTTTATTATACAGTGATTCCTTGTATTTGTTCCATCTTTCCATGATACTTCTAGCTTATGTAATATTTTGTCCATAGAATCCTTCAGTGTTTTAATTTAACTTCTTTCTTTCAAGTCTTCCGGGCATATACCAAAAAGTGGAATTACTGTATCATATGGTTATTCCATGCTTAAAACGTCATTGGAAAGCCACCAGTTGTTTTTGGAAATTGTTACCCAATTTTATACAGTCAAAAGCAATGGATGGTAACACCAATTCATGGTGTTAATTTATCCAATTCTATGTCATCACTTGCTAGTTATTGTTCACATGTGTTTCTAATAGTCATCCTAGTGGATGTGAAGTGGTATCCTGTTGTGATTTTGATTTGTATTTTGATTGATAGTCATTCATCTGCCAGTTTGCTATGCTGTGGGGGCATGTTTCTTTCTGTGATGTTAGAAGCTATGCAGCTACTTTAAATACTTGTTGAATTTATTGGTTTCTGTGTACTTTCCAGACTAAGACAAACTAGGAAAGAGGCATTAGTAGTCTAATTTCAAAAAAACTTGGCCAGGATCAATCTCCATAATAGTCTATGTGTTTCCTACTGCCAAAGGGGCCCTTTAGGGGTGAGAGAAGATCTTCACCCTGAAACCCACAGCGTCCCTTTTCAGCAGGAAGTAGCTAAGAGAATCCGCCATCCCCTTTTCCTTATGACTCAGGGTGAAGTCTCTCTCAGGGAGGAGTGATAGGGAATGGCAAAGGACACACTGACAAAGGAGATTAATCAGAACTGGCTTTGACAAGTACTGTGGCAATTGGACAATTAAAACAGACATTCGGATGGCGGGGAAGAAGAACAAACTGGGGAGGAGGGTGGAGAGAATGGTGCAGCAATGAAGGCCCAGAATCCCTGTGAATGTTCATTGAAACTAATAAAATTTAATAATAATTAAAAAAAACTTGGCCAGGAAAAATTTCATGAATAGCAGCAAAACATTGCCTGATACACTCCCTAACGATGACTCTTTCAGTTTGAAGGCACAAAAAGGTCACTGGGGAAGAGCTATCTCCTCAAAGTAGAGTCTACTTTAAGGACATTGATAGAGTAACATTTCAGGACCTTATTTGCTAATGAGTCATGACTCAAAATGGGAAGAGTTACATGCATACCTTAATTAATAATAGGCGCGTGGAATGTATGCAATGTGAATCCAGAAATATTAGAAGTCATCACAAATGAAACGGAATACATAAAATCAATATCCTAGGAATGGAAATGAATTAATACTGACCATTTTTAGGAGTGAGAAATTGTGTTGTATTTATGATAAAAGAGAATGTTTTTTTATTGTATTATTTTTACATGTACCCTCAAATCAGATCTGACTGGTACAGGAGGATATTGCTCCCTCCTTCTCCAGCAGAGCATCTGGTGGATTTGAACCGCGTACCTCTGGGATTGCAGTGCAGCGTCTTGCCACTAGGACACCAGAGCTCGCTTAAAAGAGAATGTTTTAAGATCTATCTTGAAATACAACACTGCCAGTGATAGTATAATATCCAGATGGCTGTTAATATGACTGTTATTAAAATTTACACACCATTGACCAATGCCAAGTATGAGGGATTTAAGATTTTTATCAACTTTTGCAGTATGCAATCAAGATAATCACTGATGATGACAATGTAAAACTTGGAAACAAAGAAAAAAAATTTGTACACCAATGTTCATTACAATGTTATTCACAATATCCAAAGTGTGGAAACAGCCCAAATATCCATCTACCTATGATATGGGTAAACAAAATGTCATCTCTTTTTCTCTCTCATTGCCAGCAAGTCAGAAATGACTCACAGCTGACCTTCAGCAGATTTTTAGAAGCTATAAATCAGATGGGAGAAGACTGCCCACCTTTCCCCCACAGAGCAGCTGGTAGATTTGAACTGTGTGCCTTTGAGTTGGCAGCACAACTCCTTACTGCTAAGCCACTAAAGCTTCCTATTAAATGTCATATACACAATGTACACATACAAGACATAATTAATTTATTCAGTCATCAAAAGAAATGAAGTCGTGACATGTGCTATGAGATGAATGAAACTTAAAAAGATTTCTGAACTACATGAGATAAGCTAGGAAAAAGATCTCATATTCTATGATCTCTTGTGTATGAAATATATAGAATAGGCAAATATATAGAGACTAGAGCTGAGGAAAGAAGATGGTGGGGAGTTATTGCTTAAGAGGTGCTGAGTTTTTGGGGTGATGAAAAGTTTTAGAAATAGCGATGATATTTGCAAACAATGAAAATTTAGGTAAGATTTTTTGTTGCTGTAGTACTCAAAATCCAATCAAATTAATTTAAAGAAAAAAAATTGTAGAATTTAACTGTTCATAAATGAAACTATCTTACAGTTGCCATTGGTACTTAATGATTCATGTCTGAAATTTTCACCCAATTTTAGTCAAAAGCAATGTATGATAACAACCAAAACAATGCATGGTGGTTTGAAGTTCACCAAATCCATGTCAACACTTAATATTTATTGTTCATATATGTTTTTATTGTTTCTAACATGCATCAGAGAGCTGGACAATTACTAAGGATGACAGAAGATCTGATGCCTTTGAGTTGTGGTGCTGGAGAAGAGTATTGAACATACCATATACAGCCAAGAGAACAAATAAATCTGGCCTGGAGAAGGTGAAACCAAGTCTTTCTTTGGAGGCAAGGATTTTGAAACTCCGTCTCACATACTTTGAGCGCGTCGCCAGAAAGGACAGTCCTTGGAAAAAGACATCGTGCTTGGAAAGGTGAAGGGACAACGCAAGAGAGGAAGACCTTGGATGAGATGACATATTAACTGGGGCAATGAGAGTGTGTTGGAGTCAGTGAGACCTGCTCAGGACAGAGCAGGCTTCAGAGCTGTTGCACATTCAGTCGCTATGAGTCACGGACGACTCAATAGCACATATCAACAGTAGTTTTTATCGTAGTGGGTATGCTTTGTTGTGATGGAGCGTCAGCTTCAGGGAGGTATTTGTCACACTGTGCCCCTGAAGCTTCTGTTACTGGTTTCCCAAGGTGGTTGGGTTGGCAGCTGGATGTGGCCGGTGACTCAAGGGTTATGCAGCTCTCAGGGCTCTGTCTTGAGTTCTAGGCTCAGTACCAGAAGGAAAGGGTGGAGGTGTAGCCCTGCCCAGGCCACGTGCACTGGGAGTGGGAAACCGAAAAAGGAAACCCAGTTATAAAATGCAAGCGGACTCTTTTGTGGAAGTGCACAGAGTAGAATAGCTGATGTTAGCCGTATACAGCGCCCTGCCCCCTAGTGGCTGGATTACCTGGAGACATTTCAGCATTAGATGATTATTTATTTCAAGTTTTCTTTTTATATGACTTCACATCAACTTATTTAAGAGCATCAGCTTCCTTCATTTTTATTTCCTCCGTTAAGCATAGACTAATTTGAGAGAATTTGCCTTTGAGTGAGTTCTTACATTATTTTAATCCAATGTTTGTCACTATCTCTTTACTTTTGAACTCACATTGAGACAGCAAAGATAAAAGCATAACTATTTATTTATCTTTAATTCTTTGTGAAAATTAACTCCTGAAAATCCTTCCTAAAAAGACTTAAATAAAATCCAAAACCTGCTCTAGTGATATGGTGTCCAATTGGATACTATATAATCAGAACCAATCTAAATCCCCAGGGATAAGGGAACTCTAGATGCCATAATAGGGAGAGGCTGTACTACTCTGCTGGTTCTAATTCACCAGGGGTTCTGACTTGTTTTGATGGGACATCTCCTCCCATGTGATTTATTGCCTCTGAAAACCCAATGGAGGGTCAACTATGAGTCAGTTCCAATTCAATGACAATGCATTAAAAAAATTAAAACTACATCAGGTACGTGATTTGCATTTGTCTCCACTTATCCTGCTGGAAAGGACCTCTCTGAAGTGCTACAGATCAAGGATGTCAGTTTAAAGACTAGGGTGCACCTGATCCACACCACCCCTCCTATTTATTTGAAAGTTGGATAATAAATAAGGATGACAGAAGAAGAATCAATGTTTTTGAATTGTGGTGTTGAAGAAGAGAATATTCCATGAATTGCCAAAAGAACAAACAAGTCTGTCTTGGATGAAGTTCAACCAACATACTCCTCAGAGGCTAGAATGGTCAAACTTTGTCTTGCATACTTTGGGCATACTGTCAGAGGGGACCGGACCTTGGAAAAGTACATCATCCTGGGAAAAGTGGAGGATCAGAGAAACAGATGAAGACCCTCAACAAGATACACTGACACATGACTACAACAATGGGCTGGAGCGTATTAGAGGTGATGTGGAAGGCACATAAGGTTCTGATCTATTGTTCATAGGGTTGCAATGTGCCGCAGTTGACACTATGGCACCTAACAACAGAAACTACCACTTTTTGAGAATTAGAAATTAGGGAATTAAGAAATTACATTTTAATTTATGTCGCATACAGTGGAAAGGCTAGTATAATAACATGTATTTGCGCCATGCATGTAAACAACATTATGATAAATGGAGAAAAGATTGAAGTTGTCAGAAATTGCATTTTACTTGAACGTACAATCAACATACATGAAAGCAGCAGTGAAGAAATCAAATGGTATGCTGGGGAAATCTGCCATTAAGGATCTCTTTAAGGTACCTAGAGAGAAAGTTTAAAAATTTAAAAGTTTCAAGACTAAGAATGTGTGTTTGACTCAAGCCGTGGTGTTTTTAATTGCTTCCTATGCATGTGAGAGTTGAACAAGAATGAATAAGGAAAAGTTGGATTGTTGGTGAAGAGTATTTTTATGCATGGACTGTGGAAAGAATAAACAAGTGTAACTTTAAAGAAGTGCAGCCAGGCTGCTTCCTAGAGGTAAGGATAGTGAAACTTCATCTCGTATACTTTGGGCTTGTTATCGAGAGGGGCAGTCCTTAACAAAGGACATCATATTTAATAAAATGAAAAGTCAGGTTCTCAAGAAAACAGATGGACATAATCACTGCAATGATGGTTTTCAGTACTTTGGAGATTGTGAGGATGGCACAGGACTGGGCAGGGTTTTAATCTGATGTAAGTAGGGTCACTCTGCGTTGGAGCCAACTGGAGGATTCTTCAAAACAACCATAGCAACAATGCATGTCGACTTGCTGAACTTTAAAGTTTAAAAACACTTGTAACTTTATCATTCACACTTTTCTTACTAAATGATATGTGTTAGACCGCTAACATAAAGACTGGCAATTCAAACCCATCAGTGGTGCTGTGGAAGAAGATGGCTGGTAACATGTTTCCATAAAGATTACAGTCAAGAAAACCCAATGGAGCTGCTCTACTTTTGTAATACATGGGGTTATCATGACTTGGAAGCAACTCAGTAGCAACACCATCACAAAGAATAGTTTGATCCATTTTTTAAAAAATCTCACTCTGCTACCCTGTGCTGTAATCCCTAAGACATCTGGTTCAAATCTACCAGCTGTTCCTCAGGAGAAAGATGGGCAATGTTGTCCTGTGCAATTAAATTGCCTCTGAAAATTCATGGAAGGGTCAACTATGGATCAGTTCTGACTCCACAGTACGCAACAACAATACTTGTATAATACTCTACATAGAAAACTTCACATCAACTTCTTTTTGTTTTTCAAGAATTAAACATAGTTTTATTTCTCATTTAAAACCCCCGTATTGACTGCTACAAAGTCAGAAATACTCTGGCTAATTGACCAGATTATAAACAAAATATTTTGTTGTTGTTGTGTTGTTGTTGGTTGCTGTCAGGTCGAGCATGACTCATAGTGTCCTTATGAGCAAAAGACCTGAAGCCTTTTTTCTCTTCACAATGGCATCTGTAATTAATTATGATTCATGCAATTAAAGGCCTTTGTACAGTCAATAAAATACAAATAAATGTCTTTCTAGTGTCTTCTGCTTTCAGTCAAGATCTGTTTGACATCAGCAATAGTCCCTCTTTTGTAGCTTCTTCTGAATACAGCTTGAATTTCTGGCATTCACACATCCTGTATGGATGAACTGCTCCATCAATTTGTAAGTATTCTTAAGCATGATTTTACTTGTGTATGATATTAAGAATACCTTTTTATAGTTTCTACATTCTATTGGATCTCCTTTTCTGAAATGAGAACAAATATCAATTTCTTCCAGTTAGTTTGCCATTTGGTCTTCCAAATGTCTTGACAAAGACCAGTGAGCACATACATCGAAGTATTTGGTTGCTAACTACCTCAATTGATATTTTGTCAATTCCTGAAGCTTTATTTTTTGTCAATGCTTCAGCGAAGCTTTGATTTCTCCTTTCAATACCAATGGGTATTGATAGTTTTGTATTTCTTTCTTTTTTTATTTGACAAAGCCTTTCCCCCCTTTTTAAATTGAGATTATATTTTAAGTTTATAAAGAACTTGGATTTCTATTCATTAATTGTTGGACATTTTCCTCCCACCCCCAAAGTTTGCTTTTTTCTTTGGAAAAAAAGTTCTTTCATTGTTATACAGTCACCTTCCCCAAGACAATTTAACTGTGCAGCTCTTATTCTGGACTCTTGTCATGCAAATAATACCTAATCACATATTTCTTTTATACAGTTCTTTCCCTCCTCTGTTTCAATGCCATGCACATTATTTATCCCTTCTTTTCTTAGTTTCCCCCCAACTCCCATATCAGTCCTGTTTTATAACAGTGTCATTATGCAGTATTTATCTTTTTGTGGCTGAGATATTTCACTCAGCATAATGTTCTCCATGGTCACCCATTTTGTATATTTCATGAGTTCTTTGTCTTCCAGTGCTGCATAATATTCCATTGTGTGATTATACTGCAGCTTCTCTATCCATTTGTTTGTTGATGGGCACTTGGGTTGTTTCCAACTCTTTACTATTGCGAACAAAGCAGCAATAAACATGGGTGTGCATTGAAGCCTTTCTATAACTATCGTCATTTCTCCAAATTCATAGAGTTTCTATAGGCATGTGGTTTAGGAAGTGGATGCCACTCCTGCTTCCAAATAGAATAATTACACTATGTAAAAATGCATTTAATAAAACTTGCTCAAAAGTTTAGTTCCTTAAGTTTTAATACCCAATATAATTATTGTAACATATATAACCAATATCCACCCTTGAACGGTAATTTCATATTTAGAAAAATTTAATTATATAAAGCATCCCAAAATTATAATATTACAGATTCCAGAGTACACACTACTTTAATAATTTTTTTAATTTTTGTGTGTGTGTACCGTCAAATCAGATCTGACTGGCACAGGAGGAGATTGTCCCTCCTTCCCCAGCAGAGCATCTGGTGGATTCGAACCGTGCGCCTCTGGGATTGTAGTTGCAGCTCCTTGCCACTAGGCCACCAGAGCTCCCCCTACTTTTATAATTTAACTGTTCTGAAATCAGTATGTTTCTTATCTTAATGGTGCCTTATCAATGCGGACTATATTTTAAAAATGGTATATAATAGCACAGTTTTGTCCACAATTGTCTTTGATTTTAAGAATATTTAAAATTGCCAAATTGTGTTTATAAAGACTTCTTTGAAAGTTAAATTACACATATTAAATAGATATGTTGTTGTTGTTGTTGTTATGTGCCATCGAGTCACCTGTAAGTCATAGCAACCCTATGTAAAACAGCCTTAAACCCTGCCCTATCCTGTGCCAATCTCACTGTCTCCAACACACCTATTCCTATTACTCCAGTCACTGAATCAATCCATCTCATTGAGGGTCTTCCTCTTCTGCGCTGTCCCTCCACCCTCCCATGCATGATGTCCCTCTTGAAGGACTGAGTCCCTCCTTGCAACATGTCCAAAGTGTGTCAGATGAAGCTTCAGAATCCTTGCCTCCATGGAGCAGCCTGATTTCACCCTCTCCAGGATAAACCTGTTTGTTTTCTTAGCAGTCTATGGTATATTCAATACTCTTCTCCAATACCACAGCTCAAATGCATCAATTCTCTTTCTATCATCCCTAGTCATTGTCCAGCTTTCTGATGCATGGCAAGTGATTGCAAAGACTATGGCATGTATCAGGCGCACTTTAGTCTCCAGATTGGCATTGTTACTCTTCAGCATTTTAGAAAGGTCTCTAACAGCAGACTTTCCCATCACAATACTTCTTTTAATTTCTTGACTGTGGAGCCAAGCAAACTAAAATTGTGAACAATTTCAATCTCTTCATCATTCATCATGATGCTGCCATTAAGCCAGTGGTGAGAATCTTAGTTTTCTTGATATTGAGCCTCAATCCATACTGAAGACTGTAGTCACTGACTTTCCCCAGCAAGTGCTTCTGATCTTCCTCAGTTTCAGCAAGCAGGGTTGTGCCATCTGCATAACACAGATTGTTGATGAGTCTTCCTCCAATCCTAATGCCACATTTCTCCTCATACTGCCCAGCCTCCAGGATAATCTGTTCTTCATATAGGTTGAAAAGCTATGGAGATAGGACCCATCTCGGGTGTACACTCTTCCCAATTTTGAACCATGCAATGTTTCTTTGCTCTGTTTTGATGACTGCCTCCTGGCCCAAATATAGGGTTCACATTAGCATGATCAAGTGTTTTGGGATTCCCATTCTTCTCAGAATTAGCCACAGTTTGTTGTGATCCACACAGTCAAATGACTTTGCATAATCAATGAAACATAGATAGACATTCTTCTGCTACTCCCTGCTTTCAGTCATTAACATCTAACATTAGCTACAATATCCTTAGTATCACGACACCATCTAAACTCAGCCCGCAGTTCTGGTAGTTCTCTGTTGATGTGCTGTTCCAGTCATTTTTGGATAATCTTCAGTAGAATCTTGCTTGCATATGATATTAATGATATTGTTCAGTATGTTTCTAAATATTTAGAATTTTCAGGTTCTGGTCTTTATTTCTTGCTTAGATGCTGAATTCATAATAATTTTCCAACTTCATTAACTGTTCGTATTTTCTTTCCAATTTTTTTCCATGGTGAAGACTAAGATAACATAAGGAGTTGAACGTTTTGAAGGCTTACAGATTTTATTTCATATTTCCCTTATCACTCTGCTATTTTTTTCTTCAAGATTTTTTCTATTTGAAAAAGTTTCATTATCACTAATGAAAGTATGAAATTTTTTCCCTTCTGGAGTATTAATATTGAGTTTTTGCTAAAACTAGTCAGATTACTTATGTTTAATTTTTCTCTAAAAACAGGGTAAGACACTAATGGTATTCTTAAATTATAAAGGACATTCTGGTAGCCTCATTCAGAGGAAGGCAGTGCTTCTGGTGACTGGAACCCATCAGCAGCTCTGAGAGAAAGATGAGAAATTTCCCCCTGGGGAGGGATTTATCACCTTGGAAACCTAGTGGAGAGTCAGCTATGAGTTGGTTCCAACAGATGGTAGACCGAGTTTTTGACAGAACATAAATGATTTCTCATAGGTCTCTTCTGAGGAGTAGATTTGTTGATCTATACAGAGAGTTTAAGGTGGTTACTAGCACACATCCAGGCTTTCAAAATTTAGCCGTTACTATAACTTTATAGGGAGTTCTGGTGGCCCAGTCAGTAGGAAGAGGAGAGGAACATCCCGTTGAAAATAGTCAATCATTGTTCTTTTGAACTCTGTGTCAGAAAGTTCCAGCAGACTCTCTGGCTTCAGGTATGAGGAACATTCCATGGACTACCAAAAGAACAAACAAATAGGTCTTGGAGAAAATGCAGTCAAAGTGCTCCTTGGAGGCAAACATGATAAAGGGTCACCTCACATACTTAGGGCATGTTGCTAGGAGAGGCTATTTCTTGGAGAAGGACATCATGCTTGGAAAGGCAGAGGAAGGGTCAGCAAAACAGAGGAAGACACTCAACCAAGTAGATTGATGTAAAGACTGACACAATGGGTGGGCTTTAGTGTGTCTGGAAGTGTGAGGATGGCACAGGATAGGACAGGGTTCAGGTCTGTCCTTCATGGGGTCACGTACAACAGCAAATCAGTAAGGAGTTGTGCTGCCAACCCAAAGCAGGGCAAATTCCTCTTGTTTTTACAGCCTCTGAAAACAAACCTCTTGGAAGGTGAGCTATTAGTCAATTCTGACTCTATGATGATGAGTTACTGTTTTGAAGTGATAATTTTATAGATTCACTTATATTAATAGTGTAACTTTGCATATGCCAATTGGTCTGTTTGCCACCAAATATTTAATGCTATAATATATGCTAAAAAATTAACAAAGCTTTTAGCAGGATGTAGTGTCTCTTTTTAAGAAGTTAACAATCTAATTTGAGAAACAAAAGTAAAGATTTAAAATTTCAATATCAATAATGTCTAAGGGAAGATTAACATTCAAATTGAATTTAATAGGTAAGCTAGTAAAAGATGTATTAGCAAGTGTTTTTTTATATATAAAATATATTTGTTGTTGTGTTGTTGATTGCCATTGAGTTGAGCACGACTCATAGCAACCCTATGAACAAAAGTCTGAAGCCTTTCTATAACTATAGTCGTTTCTCATAGTTCATAGGGTTTCGAGAGGCATGTGGTTTAGGAAGTGATGGCCACTCCTGCCTCCAAAACTGTCTTAAACGTCTTGTTTTAAAATAAATTATACACTTACCTAGTGCCGATAATGGATGAAATTATGTGTCAACTTGGCTGCCTTCTCTGAGTTGGCAGTTTTTGATAAAACCACTCCTTTGGTGAAGTTAAATAAGATGTAATTTGACAGAATTTGCTACGAGAGGTCAGTTGAGTGAGGGGTGTGGCCTGCATCCAGTAGAAAGGAAGTCTGTTGGATCTGGTTTGCTTTCTATCCTGTATCTGGTATTTCACCCTTTGGGTTGCTAGGACCAATGAGCTTACTTAATCACAGGCCTTTAGCTCATCGGCCTCTGCAGCTTTGTACCACAAACCTGGGACTTACCAGCTTCTGCAAGCGTCGGAATAATTTCCTTTAGATAATTCTCTCTTCACACACACACACACACACACACACACACAATTGTATCCAGGGAAAAGTAAATGTTCTTTAAACCACCCAGTTACTTCCCCCAGAGACAACCCTGTTGTCAGTCCTTCCATTTGCTCTCAGAGACACTTAATTCATCTATTCTTTTTTACACAATTACAATTACCATAGACACAGTAACCATGAACTTAAGCATGCCAGAGATCATGAGGACAGGGCAAGAGATCGGAGGACAGGGCAAGGTTCCAATCTATTGTTCACAGTGCTGTTATGAATTGAAGTCACTGTGACAGCACACAACATTTATTACCATATACTATATATACTATTTTGCATTTATTTTTCTACGTAAGGGAAGATTGTGGAGAGCACATTAAGAGAAATTTCATTTTTATTTAACAGCTGCACAAACACCATGGATACATCTAGCCATTTTCATGTTGAAAAGCCTTTGAGGGTCTCCTGGCTTCTACTGCTGCAAACAATGCTTAAAAGATTGATCTGGTACACATGTCATTTCATATAAGTGTGAGCATTTCTGTAAGATAAATGCCTAGAGATAAGGTCACTGGCTTTTCAAACTATTTAGGTTAAAAACACTTAACACTCTCGAGAGAAAGAATCTTGATTTGAAATCTTCTGTTCAAAATTTCACCAGGGAGGGATTTGTGCTGATCATTTAATGGTTGCTAAGTTATCCACTAAGCATTGTAAGGATTATGTTTACTGACTAATCTGCAGTGACCAGTTTCACATTTTTCACCTCTAAGATTCTGCTTCTAGATGTGCTGGCACCTGTCTTTCTCCTAACCCCCTGAACTTTCCTACACAATTAAACTTCTTTCAAAGTCCTTGACAGGGAAGGAGGGTGCAATAAGCAAGGTAAGTATGAATTCCCTTATGCTGACGTGCGTATTCATCTGTACTAAATCATTTTTTGTTTACTATATTCATCAAAAGGGAACAAATGTCTCTTCCAGTCAGTTGGCCAGGGGGTTGTTCTCCAGATTTCTTGGCACAACTTGGTGAGCACATCTAGGGCAGCATCTGTTACCTGAAATATGTCAATTGGTATACCATCTATTCCTGGGGTCTTATTTTTTGCTATTTCCTTCAAAGCAGCTTGAACTTCTTCCTTCATCACCATAGGCTCTTGCTCAAATGTTACTTCATTAAATTCTTCAGTATCTGCCAATTCCGTTCAATACAATGACTCAGTATATGCTTTCCATCTTCTTTTAATACTTCCTGGATCATTTAATATTTTTCCTAAAGCATCCTTGATTATAGCAACTCAAGGTTTGAATTTGTTCTTCAGTTCCTTGAGCCTAAGAAATACTGAACGAGTTCGGCCCTTTTGATTTTCCGACTCTAGCTCCTTGCACATTTCATTGTAATATTTTGCTTTGTCATCCCGTGCTGCCTTTTGGAATCTTCTGTTCAGCTCTTTAGTATCTTGAATTCTTCCTTGTGCTTTGGCTTCCCTATGGTCCAGTGCAATCTTCAGAGTTTCTTCTGACATCCATTTTGGTCTTTTCTTCCTCTTCTGTCTTTGTAATGACCGGTTGCACCCTTCCTGGATGATACATTGACATCCTCCCACAACTCATCTGGTCTTCACTCATTAGTGTTCAAGGCCTCAAACCTGTTCCTGAGATGATTCTGAAGTTCAGGTGGGATGAACTCCAAGTTACATTTTGGCTCCTGTGGATTTGGTTTAATTTTCCTCAGCTTCAGCTTGAACTTGTATTTAAGTAGTTGGCAGTCTGTTCCACAATCAGCTCCTGGCCTAGTTTTCACAGCTGATATTGAGCTTCTCCAGCAGTTTTTTCCACAGATGTAATAGATCTGATTCCTATGCATGCCATCAGATTTCACTTGTAAGCAAGAGTTTACCGAAGGTTATCCATAAATAACTGGAACAGTACGTCAGCAGAGAACTGCCAGAAGTCCAGGCTGGGTTTAGAAGGGGTTGTGGTACTAGGGATATTATAGCTGATGTTAGATGGATCTTGGCTGAAAGCAGGGAATACCAGAGGAATGTCCTTCTTGGAGAGGGACAT
Organism: Elephantulus edwardii; assembly: GCF_000299155.1. Lineage (NCBI taxonomy): Eukaryota > Metazoa > Chordata > Mammalia > Macroscelidea > Macroscelididae > Elephantulus > Elephantulus edwardii. The sequence continues at coordinate 9,854,002 of NW_006399820.1, read as the reverse complement.
CATGCTTGGAAAGATGGAGGGTCAGCGAAAGAAAGGAAAATCTCAAAGAGGTGAATTACCACTGTGACTGCAGCAATGGGTGTGTCAGTGATGATGAGGATGGCATAGGATAGGACAGGTTTCCGCTATGTTCATAGGGTGGCTGAGTCTTCATACTCTACTCCACAGAACCTGACAACAACAGCTACTCTCTATTTCAACTATTTCCTTCAAGTAGCTTTTAAAAAAAGGCAAACAGAGAACTAGTCTTTTCCTGCTCCCCACTTTCTAGTTCTAGAGTCTAGGAAGGCCTGGTGGCCTTCTTGTAAGGAGCTGCTCTGCCAACATCTAGTCAGAAGGTGGTTGTTGTTGATTGCTGTCAAGACAGGCACGGCTCATGGCGACCCTATGAACAAAAGACCTGAAGCCTTTCTATACCTATTGTCGTTTCTCAAAGTTCACAGAATTTCTAGAGGCATGTTCCTTAGAAAGTGGATGTCACTCCTGCTCCACCAAGTCCTTCTTGGGAGATGAATGGGCAAACTCTCCCTGTGTGATTTACTGCCTCTGAAAACCCACTGGAAGGAGGGTCAGTAATGAGTCAATTCCAACTCGAAGGTACATGACAAGAGTACTAGAATTATTTCACTGATTCCAACTAATTTACTGGGAAAACTGATGGAGACATTCATGCATTTATTCATCTATCCACATATTTATTGAAACACTATTAGCTACTAAGGAGCCCTGGTGGCAAGATGGCTAAATGCTGGACTGCTACTTGAAATGTTAGTTTGAACCCACCAATTGCTCTGCCTTTCATAAGAGAAATATTCAGCAATATGCTTCCATGAAGATTACAGCCTTAGGTCAAAAGATTACTGCTTGGAAAAACTCCTTGAAAACCCTATGGGGCAGTGTTGCTTTGTCCTATTGTTGCTGTTATGTGCCAATGAATTGACTGAGACTCACAGCGACCCTATGAACAGTAGTTCTGAACCTTGCCCTATCCTGAGTCAATGCCACCATCTTTGACTCACCTGCCCACACTGACATAGTCATTATGTCAATCTTTCTCATTCAGGGTCTTCCTCTCCTTTGTTGACCCTCAACTCTGTACTATAGGTTCACTACAAGTCAGAATAGACTTGATGACAAAGAGTATTAGGTGCAATGGAATCTAAGTGATGCAATTACAATTGAGAAAATAATCCAGGACAAGCTTTTAGTTTAGTGAAAGAGATTGGTGGTGGGTGAAGATGGTAGTGGTTAATTTAGTTGTGTAAAGACTTCAGTGGATAGCAGGTCACAATCTAATGGGGATGGACAGGGAGCTCTGGTGGCTTTGTTACTGTTGCTTACTTTTTCAGAGGCAGTAAATTACATGGGAGGAGATTGCCCATCCTTCTCCCATGGATTTGTAGCATAGCTTTGGTGGTTTGTTGTTGTTAGGTGCTGTCGAGTCATGTATGGTCCATAGCGACCCCATGAAAACAGATCTGAACCCTTTCCTATCCTCTGCCAGGAATTGTGCAGCTAACCTAAAGCTATACTGTTGGAATCTACCAGCTGCTTTGCTGGAGAAGGATGGGCAATCTTCTCCCTTGTGATTTACTGCCTCTGAAAACCCACTGACAGACAGCTAAGTACTCAGCAACATGGGTATGGATCTGAGGAGTGCTGGGGGTGCAGAAGTTAAAGCTGCACTGCACTGAAGATTGGCAGTTTGAATTCACCAGCCCTTTGGCAGAAAAATTTATAGACCTGTAAGAGAGTTCTGCTGTGCCCTATGACATTATAAATCAGAATCTACTTGAAGGCATTACATTTTTGTTATCTTTTCCCTCTTCTTCTTCATTTTTTATTCATTGTTGCACATTTTCTCTCCCCCTCACCCCCAGCCCACCCTACAATGCAGCTCTTGCTACAGATTGTAGTCATACATATAATGCCTAATTATATATTCCTTTCAGGTAGTTTTTGCCCTCATCTGTTATAATGGAATGCTCATTATTCATCCACTCTTCTCTCATTCTCTACACACACCCCTGCCCTCAATCCTATTTTGTAATAGCGGTGTAATGCAGTATTTGCCATTTTGTGACTGTGATGTTTCACCCTGCATAATGTCCTCCAGACTCCCCAACATCGTGTAGTGTTTTATGAGTTCATCATTTTTCAGTGCTGCATAATATTCCATTGTGCGAATATACTGTAGTAGTTTTTCTATCCATGTTTGTTGATGGACACTTGGGTTGCGTCCATCTCTTTTATGAATAAGGCAGCAATAAACAGTGTGCATACATCTGTTTGAGTATATTCCCAGTAGTGGAATTGCTGGGTCAAATCCTATTTTTATTTCCAACTTTTTGAGACAGTGCTAGACTGCCTTCCATAGTGGGTGTACCGTTTTACATTCTCACCAGCAGTGAATAAGAGTTCCAATCTCTCCACAAACTTGCCAGCATTTGTTGTTTGCTGCGCTACTGAACTTTGGTATTGTTATTGGGGTGAGATGGTAACTCACAGTTGTTTTGAGGGGTTTTTGTTTTTAATGGAGATGGATGAACAGAGTTAAAGGTGGGAGAATATTTTAAGTAGAGAGAATTGTAGAAAGGTGTTTGCAAAATAAAGTGAGTTTTCATAGTCATGGTGAAACATAAAGAGTGGCATAAAACTGATTTTTTCCCCTTTCTATTCAGGGCTTATTGCTTGTGAGCAGAAGGCTAAGTTAATATCAGGTTAATAAAAAGAAAACCCAGGAAATGTGGAAACAACTAAGTAAATATCAGGTGTACTCTATATAAAAGTTCCCTTTCTCTCTGTTGTTATTGGTATGTTCCAGGAGTTATACTCAATTATGACCCAGTGAACAACAGACTTAAATTCCAGAAGTCTGCTAAATAGCCATGTAAGCTATTTGAATAAGAGTAATTTGGTGTTGTTGAGTGGTTGATTTACTGTGTATTAAGTTTAATCGAGTAACTGTTCTTTCTCTATCCTTTTCTACACTTAACCTAGTGGAAAATTTAAGTCATTCAGAGGCAGACATCAACTACATCCGTGCAGTCAGAAACTTTGCGCCAGTTGCTTAAAAGTCAGTTTCCTCTTTTTATAAACGATAAGAATTATTAATAAATAAGGAGATATTTTGCAAAGAGCTTAACGCAGTGTCTGATAATGTAATAGCTTGGTAGAAGTTAGCAATGAAGAACTCTCAGATTTCAGGAAACGTACCAATTTGCATAACCCCAGGAAGCGATTCCTACTAAATTAGGCGAAACCACAACGCGCGTTTTCAGCAACGACGGAAATGGACCTCGTCGTCCACCGTCGCCGAGCATGCGTAAACAAACGTGGCGGGACGTAGCTGTCATGGCGAGCTCCATCTGAACTCTGTGGGGTTTCCGGAGAAAAGCGTGTTGCTGCTCTTAATCCGGCTTGATTTGCTTTTCCCGTCTACTGGGTGAGGATTTTAAATTAGTTAGTGTATGGCAGAGTGTGGGCAGAGCTGCTTTTATGCAGGAGTCAAAATTTCCTAGTTTGTGTCTTATTCGGGCCATGTGTTGAGTTGATTTCATTTCGCAGTTTTAGGGAGTCTGGAGGAGAGAAATTGGGGGCAGGTTGCATCACCAGGAGTAGGAACAGGGTCGTGGGCCTTAAATATTCATAGGCCGCAAGGAATATTTAATTGATCTTTATCTTTGTTGTTTGAGGCCAGAATGAACTTATTTTGCTGTCCCACTTTCTCCGTCAGTGACTTGGTGAACTATGACTAGGCTTTCGAAGTTACCTAGCTTTCATAGACCCATAGCTGACCCTCCAGAGGGTTTTCAGAGTTAGCAAATCGCATAGGAGTAAATTAGAGTTTTAATAAAGTGGGTTGTTGTGAAAGTTGCCATACTTTTAATTTTCATTACGGTTTACTTGTTAGACTCCTGGTAGTAACATCTACAAGCATCTTAAGCGTAGCGGGTTATCTAAGTACCTCCTTATTCCTGTTTGTAGTTGCAGGTGTTCCTATGTGTTGCAATGCTGGGTATTAATTGCGACCAGACCATAGATCACAGACTAGCAGATAAGTTAAAGCACCTGTTTTCAGCAGGGGAGCTCTGGAAGTAGTAAGGATCATTAACCCTTCTGTATAAACAATCTTTTTCGTGTTTAAAGCTCTTATTGTAGGGGTGGGGAGAGAAATGTGCAACAATGAATAAATAAAAGAGAAAAAAAAAAAAGTAAAGCCCTTACTGTGGTTTTGTGAGCTTACTGGATGTTTACTTTTCCTAATCAGCTTTT
>NW_006399820.1:9847739-9848753 GCF_000299155.1 Elephantulus edwardii | reverse complement strand
TGTTTTACAACAGTGGCACCACGCAGTATTTGTCCTTTTGTGACTGAGTTACTTTACTCAGCATAATGTCCTCCAGGGTCACCCATTTTGAATAATATTTCATGAGTTCCTTGTTTTTCAATGCAGTGTACTGTTCCATTGTTTGAATATACCAGAGCTTCTCTATCCATTCGTTCGTTGATGGACACTTGGGTTGTTTCCAGCTCTTGGCTGTTCTGAACAAAGTAGCAATAAGCATGGGTGTGCATATCTGTTTGGGTGGCGGTTATGGTTTCTTTAGGGTATATTCCCAGTAGTGGAATTGCTGGTCAAATAATATTTTTATTTGCAACTTTTTGAGAAAGCTCCATACTGCCTTCCATAGTGGTTGCGGCATTTTACACTTCCATCAACAGTGAATAAGAGTTCCATTTTCTCCACAACCTTGCCAGCTTTTGATATTTGCTCTTCTGTTAAATTTTGCTATTCTTACTGGGGTGAGATGACATAGTTGTTTTGATTTGCATCTTACTTAGAGCTAGGTCTAGGTGTCTGTTAGCTGGCACCTTAACAGCAACACCCTAATGGGGGAAAGCACAACAGAGATATATCACTCTGGGAGAGGATCAGAGAGTCAATCCAGCTCAATTTTATTGGGGACTGCAGTGCACTGATATACAACGATGTAAACAGGAAGACAGGCTAGGGTGGGCTTACAGACGTGGGGCATCAGATTGGTTAGGAGAACCTCAGCCTCATGCGGACTACTTCCAGCTCGACAGATGCAGCCGCCAACGTCCCAGGTGGCGAGCTTTCTCAAGCCAGTACAGCCAAACACAGGGGAACTTTCTCTACCCTGTATTAAAGGCTGTTAGGAGGTTTGCACTTATCTGGAGCTTAGGTGATCTGTCCTGGCCAGAAGTCCTCCTTTCCTCCCCCACGTTTCCCAATAGCTAGGGATTTTGAACATTTTTTCATGTGTTTGTTCGCCATCTGAATGTCTTCTTTGGTGAAGTGTCGATTCATATCCTGTGC
>NW_006399820.1:9841086-9847124 GCF_000299155.1 Elephantulus edwardii | reverse complement strand
AAACAGGTTCATTGTAGAGGTTTGTTGAAACTGGGCTGCTCCTTGGAGGGAAGGATTCTGAAGCTTCGTCTGACATACTTTGGAGATGTTACAAGGAGGGACCAGTCCTTGGGGAGGGATATCATGTTTGGGAGGGTGGAGTGACAGCACAGGAGAGGAAGACCTTTGACGAAGTGGATTGATTCAATCTCTGGGATAGTGGGGATAGGTGTGTTGGAGACAGTGAGACTGGTGCAGAATAGAGCAGAGTTTAGGGCTCTTGTACATAGGGTCACTATGCTCCTCAGGCACTTAACAACAACATTCAAACTTCTGTCCTGCTCCTTTCTACCTTCTGAAATTTTCCTTTGAGCAAATGCTGCCTTTTTGATCTTGTTTGGTTATGTGCACCAAGGAGAAAGTGCCTCTTTGATGTTTACATTAAAGACATTTCTGTTGTTTAACTGAAAATTGAGCCACTACAATTGAGCTAGAAGTTACACTCAGTGGTTTTTAATAGTTATGCGGATCACCTTGGAATTCGTTAAAATCTGTATTCTGATTAGTTAGTTTGGAGGTGGGGCTTGTAGGTCAACATTTGTTAAGCTTCCAGGGAATGCAGTGAGGGGAACCAGCAGGGAATAAGCTTTTAGTATTACGGTCCTAACTGGTCAACTTGTGCCTGTGCTTATATTCCTCCACTGTGTGGGGTTTTTTGGTTTTTCTTTTTTTTTTGTCCTGCAGTCTGAGACAGCTTTTGAAAATAATAAAACCCCTACTGTTTAACCACTTTATCCTTTCCATGTCTTTCCTTTACTGTTGATAAGGATTTCTGTTGGGTGCTGTTGAGTTAGTTGTAACACCGTAGAATTGCTCTGTAGATATCCTAGGTATGATCTTTATGGGAGAAGATTGCCACCTCTGTTCCTGTGGGTTAGAAGTGCCATCCTTTAGGATTACAAGCACTTCACCACTTACGCCACAAGGGCTCCCTTGGATATGAGTCATTAAAGCTAAAATCCCGATCACCTCTCTAGCTCATCTCTTCTACCTTTTGAGACTCTTGGTTTGTGTTTTCTCCTATTGGATGCTTTTTAAATTTCTATTTTCATTTCTTAATATTCTTTGGAAGCGCAAAAGTTTATTTTGAGGAAATTCAACTTACTTTTTTCATTTATTGTTTGTGTTGTTGGTGCTGTAATTAGGAAGTCATTGTCTAGTCAGTGGCTGATCCCACTTATTACCGTTGCTGAAAAGCAGTTGAATACATACATACATACACATATACATATATAATATATATATTATACATATATATTTCTTTTTCTTTTTAAGATGTGTTTTTGACAGGCTTTCAGAAAGATTTTCAGGAAACTGTAAGTTGAGAACAATGATTCTCAAATATTAGTATGAATCAGAATCACATGGAGAATTTGTGAAAGATTGTTTGGCTTTGCTGAGAATTTTTTATTCGTAGATATGAATTCAAGCCTGAGGCCCCCAAATTTTTATTTCTTACAAGTTTCCAGGCGATGCTGATGTTGCTGGTTTGGGAACTACATTTTAGGACATTACTGCAGAACTGTGGCTGTACACCTGAGAACGACTGGAATTTTTTTTTTTAAAGTTTCAGCCTCTGTTCTCTGAGGTTGATTCAGTCAACCCAGGCTCAGTGTGTGTTTTTCTAAAGTGCCTAAAGTTAATGCAGTGAGGATCCAGGGCATCACGCCAGTCCATTTCATTGGGCATTTTATTCACTTACTTGCTGTCACTGAATCAACTCCAGCTCATATTAACCCTCTTAATGAGTTTCCAAAGCTGTAGGTCTTAAGAGGAGGAGACTGCTCGTTTTATCCTATGGAGTGACTGGTGGTGGGTTTGAGCCACTAGAAACAGGCAGCCTTTTTCTTAGCAGTACACCACACTCTGGATTTTGCCACCAGAGCCTGCTTTTTACTCTGATTCAAATTTAGACCAGGGCATGAATATCTGGTATTATCAAAGCTTTCCTAGTAACCTGCTTGTGTTAGGAGTTTGGGTGGGATAGTTCTTAGGATGTTACGCTGCTAGCCCAAAAGCTGAACCTCTCTGACAGTTCAAATCCACCAGGGGCTTCTTGGGAGAAAGGTGGCTTATCTTCTCCTGTATGACATACAGCATTGGAAACCCACTAGAAGGTCGGCAGTGAGTCTGTTTTGACTTGGCAACATCGAGAATGTTAGGACTGCTTTCTCTGCCATATTCTACCCTCTCCTTTCTTTTCATCATTTCCAGTATCTTCTTTAACTCTTTCTTTATTCCTTTTACCTTTGAAGGGGGTGGGGAGGGGGAATCACTAGAAACTTAATCCTGTTGTTCCATTTAACTTTTATCTTGCTTTTATTTTATTTATTTCAGTATTTCTGGAGGCTAGTGTGTTGCCATTGTGTTGGAAGTAAAAATTTTAGTTTTATTACTGATGAGAGGAGAAACTTCTGCATTGTATGATGCAGCATTAGACAATATTTATCTCCTAAAGAATGATTTCATAGAAATGGGTTGAGAGTTTTAAAATTTGATGGGAATTTCCAGATTGCCTTCTAGAAATGATATACCAGTTCTGCCACGCTTTTAGCTGCCAGCGAGTTTTGACCAGTCTTTTATATCAGTGGAGTAGGTAAAAATTAAGTCCTTGTTTGAACACTTGTTATTAGTGAGATTTAGCATTTCCTGTGCTTATTGACTGCTTGCATTTTGGAGACAAGTTGACTAATTTTTTTAAAAAAACTACAATAAGCATTTTAATTTCATGGTCATATCAGATTCTAACTTTGTTTCTGTTTTACCATCAAGGCAGAGCATACTGGGAGGAACATGATACTGAGAAGAAGCCAAAGTTCTAATACTATCTTTACGAATGTACAAATCTTTTTTGCTTCTGTGGGCTACAGCTCTGTCTAAAAAGGGACTTAGCAATGTATCTTATTTCTCTACATCTCTAATGATGATGTGTGTCTATTTATGTAGATCTTTTCATCATCTCTCTTCTTCCATTTTTGTCTCCCCTTGATACATCCATTCACAGTTCTATAGTTTTTTTTTTAAAAATCTGGTTTTTCATGTGTAGTTTGGTTCCTAGAATTCCTAGTCTTCTAATAACTTCCAAAAGCACTACCTGGAATTAGCTGTTCTCTCTTATCTTAATTCATTGAATAATAGTTATATAAGAGATCCTAGGGGTTTTAGGTATTTACGTCTCCCTTCTACCTAGTGTACAAATTTCTTCTGTATTATAGAAAGACTCTATAAAATCAAAGAAGCCTTTCATTCATTCAGTAATGAAATATTTGAGTGCCTTCGCATGCTCAACATTGCTATAGATGCTATAGATAGAGCAGTGAACAGGAAATGATGGCTTTGTCCTTAAGAAACTTAGAACTTAAAATGTAATGAGAAAGGCAGGCATAATCATATATGGTGCTCTGAAAGTAAGTGGCACCAAGAAAACCGAAGCATAAAGCAGGAATAGGTAATAATGACAGTGGAGATCTTGAGCAGGGGATGGTTATTTTAGGGATGATGATTTGGAGAGGTTTTCAGAGGTGATGTCATTTGAATAGAGAAGCGGTATGCTGCGTATAAATATCTGGGGGACCAGTTGAAGGGATTAATGAATGTGAAGGCCCCTGAGTCAGAATTCCACTGGGCATGCCCAGAGACTTTATCCAAGGTTAATACTGTTGGAACAGAGCAGAGTTGGAGGTGGAATAGGGAATAGCCAGGAGCCATATCCTGTTGGTTGTGTCTACAGAAAGTGTTTATGGAGATTCTGTGGTACCTGAGATAAAGCATTGAATGAAATACACAGAAGTCTTTGCCCTCACAAAGTGTATAATAGAATATAGGAAGAGAAAATGAATACATAGGCTTTGTATAAGCAGATGGTAAGTGCAGGGAAGGGAGATGGATGTGGATGTATGTGGTGAGGTGGCTGGGTTGCAGTTTTAAAAGGGATGCCTGAGTAGACTTCACTGTGACATTTGAACAAAACCCTGTAAAGCTTGAGGGAGGAGTCTGAGTAAAAATATTTAAGGCAAGAATAAGGCCCTCCTGAGACACTTATGTTCCTGATGGAGCCGTGAGAGGGGAGAGTAGTAGGAAATGGAGTCAGTGATTTGTCTGCAGATCTTTGTAGTGAGTTAAGCTTTTTAATTTGAGGTGGAATGCCATAGGAAGTTTTGATCAGAAACTGGAGATGAGCAGGAGTTTTAGAGGGATTCCTGGTATTTGTGCTGAGTATGTTCTTAGGAAATAAAATAGAGAACAAAGCAACTGACTCTTGTAATAATCTAGGTAAGCATTGTTGTTGTTTCATACCAAGAATAAAATGGTGATGTAGTGATGATAGATTATGGATATAATCAGAAGGTAGACTTCAGTGGGATTTTTTTTGGTGGGTTGGATTTAACATGGAAGGGGGGAAAAGGTAGAGGTGATGGATGATTCTAAGATTTTTTGCTGTAAGCAGTTAGTAGATTGGGATAATCTTAGCTAGGCATGCTAGAAGAGTGTCTAAGGATGCTAGGAGGAGTGTCTAGGGATGCTAGGAAGAGGATGTTGTGGTGGTGTGTGGGGAGAGGACCAGAAGTTTTGCTTTGGATATTTATAGTTTGAAATAACTATTAGACAAAATAATGTTTGAAAAGGCATTTGGATATCTGAGCCTGACTTGGAGGGGGAGGAATTGTGTAGTTATATAAGTGTAAAGTTGATATTTAAAGGCAGTGGGACTGGATGAGATCACCTGGGGACTGAGTGTAATGGGAGAAGGGACGAGAGGCCATGTAACAGAGTCATGAGGGCATTCCACTGTTGCTAAGTTGGAGACATGAGGATTCATTAGCAAAGGAGACTTGAGAAGTGGCTAGTATAGTAGGAAATCTGGTAGAGTGTGGTGTCTTGAAAATCAGTTGTGTCAAATGCAACAGAAGGGATCACATAAGCTGACTGATTATTGAGAATTGATCATTGTATATATTTCTGAAATTCATTGCAACCATATTTCACTATGATATGACCTCCTGGCTCAGGAGAAATTTGTTGTTGTTGTTATGTGCTTTGAGTCGACTGCAACTCATAATGACTCTGTTAACAATGTATATGAACCTTGCTCTTACCTGTGCCATCCTCAACATCTCTGATGTACTTGAGCCTGTTGATACAGCCACTGTGTTAGTTCACCTCCATGAAGATCTTCTGCTTTAATTCTGATGTCTTTCTCCGAGGCTTAGCCCCTTTTAACAACATGCCCAATGTGTGTGAGGTGAAAGTTCACCATCCTTGCCTTCAGTGAGCACCTTGAAGGTTGCACTTTTCCCAGGACATACTTGTTTGTCCTTTTGGCAGTCCTTGGCATATTCAGTATTCTCCTCCAACACCACAACTCAAAGGCATCAATTATTCTTCTGTTGTCTTTATTCATTGTCCAGCTTTCAGATGCATGGCAAGTAATTGAAAAAACTAAAATCTTAGCCCTCAACCTGACATTGTAGCTCCTCAGTGACTTGGAGACATCCTTGACTGCAGACGTCTCCACTGCAGTATATCTCCTGCTCTTCTGACTGCTGCTACTAAGGTTGTTGATTGTGGACTCAAGTAAGATGAATTTGTTGACAGTTTCCATCTTTTGTCCACCTGTCATGATGCTGCCTATCAGTCCAGTGATGAGAATTTTTGTTTTCTTGAAGTTAAGATGCAATGCATTTTGAAGACTGTAGTTTTTCATCTTCTGCAGCAAGTGCTTCAGGTGCTCACTTTCAGCAAGCAAGGCTGTGTCATTTATATAATGCAAGACGTTGATAAGTTTTCTTCTGTCCTGATACAGCATTCTGCATAGCTTCCAGCTTCTTGAATGATTTGCTCAGCATACAGTTTGAATAGGTTTAGAGAGAGAATATAGTGCTGATGGATACTTTTCCCCATTTTTAAACCATGAGGCAGTCACCAGAATCGAGAAAGGAAACACTGCATGGTTCAAAATTGGGAAGGGTATATGACAGGGATGCGTCCTATCTCCATAC
>NW_006399820.1:9836616-9839611 GCF_000299155.1 Elephantulus edwardii | reverse complement strand
ACATATTTTGGACATGTTGTAAGGAGGGACAGGTCCTTGGAGAGGGACATCATGCTTGGGAGGGTGGAGGGACAGCGCAGGAGGGGAAGGCCCTCTATAAGGTGGATTGATTCAGTGACTGGGGTAATCGGGCTGGGTGTGATGGAGGCAGTGCGATTGGCACAGGATAGAGCAGGGTTTACATTGTTGTATGTAGGGTCGCTATGAGTCACAAGTGACTCGATGGCACATAACAACAACAACAATGACAAAGTATTTACTTGTTCTGTTTGGAATTCGGCCTCTTGATCTAGGTATATATAGGTTTTGTACTCTAGTCACATTCTTCTCAGTGTTAGCCATAATTTGTTATAATGCACACAGTCAAATGCCTTTCTATATGAAAAAAAAAGTAAGTAGACATTCTTCAGGTATTCTCTTTTTTTTTAGCCATGATCCGTCTGACATCAGCAGTGATATCCCTGGTGTCACGGCCTCTTCTAATCCTGCTTGAATTTCTGACAGTTCCTTATCAATATAATGTTTTAGCCACTTTTGGTTGTTCTTTGGTGAGATTTTGCTTGTGTTGTACTATCAGTGATATTTTACATATTCGATAATTTCCACATTCGGTTTTATTGCCTTTCTTGGTTATGGGAACAAATGTGGATCTCTTCCAGTCAGTTGTCCTCCAAACTTCCTAGCACAGACTGGTGAGCACATTCAGGGCTGTATCTGTTTGTTGGTTGAAGCATGTTATGAAGCATGTATCCCATCAATTCCTGGGACCTTATTTTTGGCCAATGCTTTCTGTGCAACTTGAACTTCTTCCTTCATCACCATTGGCTCTTTATCATATGGTGCTTCCTGAAATATTTCAGTGTCGATTGTTTCTTTTTGGTTTAGTACTTTGTCGTCTTTTTTGATACTTTCTAGATCGCTCAAGATTTTGCCTATAACATTTCTCAGTATTGCAACTTGAGGCTTGATTTTGTTTTTTAGTTCTTTCAGCTTGAGACATGCCAAGCAGGTTCTTCTCTTTTTATTCTCTAGTTCTAGCTCTTTGATCATTCCATAGTAACACTTTGCTTTACTTCTTGAGCTCCTATTTGAAATCACCTGTCCAACTCTTTTATTTCAGTATCTCTTCCCTTTGTTTGGATTTCTATTAGGAGAGGAAAATTGGAGACTGTTAATAAGATATCAAGAACCATGGTGACACAATAAGTAAACTTCTTGGCTGCTAACCTTAATGCCAGTGTTTTGGACACACCAGTAGCGCTACGGGAGGAAGATGTAGCAGTCAGTGTCTATAAAATGTTCCAGCTGTGGAAACCCTGTGCGGTAGTTCTCCTCTGCCCCACAGGTCAACTTGGATTTAGAATCATTTTGATAACAACTGAATGTTAGCATAAGTGGACTCTAGCTCAACCAGATGGATTGACAGTGGGCTCACATGTGTCAGTGATGATGAGGATGGTGCAGGAGAGCGTTCAGGTCTGTCGTTCATAGAATGTCTGTGAGTTGTACTTGACTGCACTTAACGATGACAACCAGGCTCACTGTGTGTTGGGTTAGAGTCGAAGGCATTGAGTTTGGGGTTTTTACCTCCTTTTATCACCTTACAGTTGTGAATGGTTAATGAGAAGACTTGTTAAAGTCTAAAGTGAAATCTTAAAAAGATGTCTGGACATAGTATTAATAGCCGGCTCAGTGGCACATGACAACATCATTAATAAGGAGCTCTGGTGGTGTAGTCTGTTGGAAGCTGCACTGTTAAAAAGGGGCAGTTCTTTGACAGTTTGAATTCATTAGTGGCTCTGAAAACTTTCTGGAGAGTCAGTTATGAGTCAGTTTTGACTCACTGAGTTTTGAGTTTTTATCAATGAGTAAGTTCAAGTACTTTTGAAAAAGTTAACCATTTTCTTTTTATATAATTGTAAGTTCACATGTTGTTATGGTTATTTTTGTGTACCATCGAGTTGCAGCTGACTCATAGCTGACCCTTCAGCAGGTTTTTAGAGGCAGTTAGTCACATGGAAGGAGATTGTCCATCCTTTTTTAGTGAAGCCACTAGTGGGTTTGAACCGTGTGCCTTCGGATTTCAGCACAGCTTCTTACCACTAGGCCACCAGAGCTCCCTAAGTGAAGAGATCTAGGGTCACTTTCACATAGTTTCTCTTAAGGGTAACCTTTTGCTTTTAAAATAGTACAATATCAGTAAGGATATTCATATTGATACAGTCAAGATAAAAAAAGATTTTAAAGTTATTTTTTATGAATTTTTTTATTACAACTATTAATGACTTCACTCATTTATACACACTGTTTTATAACATTAATTATAGTTGAATATTATAATTAATTGAAAAAGTAATTGTTACCACTGTCAATAGTTTCATCTTATTTGGATCCTCAGTCAATGCCCTTGGTATCAGCAGTTAAGAAATCAGGAGATTTATTGCCCTGGGAAAATCTGTAGTCAGGGTCCTTTCTGAGTTATTGAGGAGCAGTGATGTCAGTTTGAGGACTAAGATGTGTCTAATTTATGCCATAGTCTTTCTGATCACTTGCTATTCATCTTAGAGCTGGATACAAAGGAAGAACTGATGCCTTTGAGCTTTGGTATTGGAGAAGGGGACTGAACATCCCAGGGACTGTCAAATGAACAAACAGACTGTTATGTCTAGAGAAAGTGCAGTCAGAGTGCTCCTTGACGGCATAAATGATCAGCTTCATCTCACGTACTTTAGGCGTGTTGCTGGGAGAGGATAGTCCTTGGAGAGGCACAGGGTCAGCAAAGGAGAGGAAGACCCTCACCAGGTGAAATTACATGGTGACTGTTCCAGTGAGCTCTAGAGTGTCAGGGAGTTTGAGGATGGCATAGAATAGGACAGAGTTCAGATCTGTTGCTAATAGGGTCACTATGGGTCGTACTCAATGGCACCTAACAAAAACAACAACAGTGTAATTAATTACAGTATTATAATGTCTGATCAGTCCCTCATTATATATA